>NW_028122591.1:0-102000 GCF_965194805.1 Balaenoptera borealis | reverse complement strand
GTTGATTCAGGGAAGGAACCACTGGGTAACCTGTGTCTCTTTGGACTTGTTAGAAAGCACAGGGATGTATGCTGCGTGTGCCCGTGGAAATGGGGCCTGATGGAACTAGCCTTGCTTTCCCATTTTGAAAGCTCCATTCATGCTGCCTTGAAGCTAGTTGAAATTGACTGCTGTTGACAGGCCACTAGCCACTGTAGGCATGGCTGTGGGAAGAAAATGAGTTTTCTCTAGGTAAGCCGGGTGCTTCGATGGCCGGGGTGGAGCTCATCCTGCCACGCTCTAGAGCTAAAGGAAACTCAACCTGAGTACTGGCCTCGAGGTAAGTCCCTGAGTAGCCACGCAGAAAGATAGGCATGCAGCTCTTTCCATGAGGTCTTAGTCGCTGTTCTGCTTTATTTTAGTTTATTTTTTTAATTTTTTATTGTTTTTTTAAGGTTTATTGATTGATTGATTGATTGCTATGTTGGGTCTTCGTTTCTGTGCTAGGGCTCTCTCCAGTTGCGGTAAGTGGGGGCCACTCTTCATCGCCGTGCGTAGGACTCTCACTATCGTGGCCTCTCTTGTTGTGGAGCACAGGCTCCAGAGGCGCAGGCTCAGTAGTTGTGGCTCACGGGCCCAGTTGCTCCGCGGCCTGTGGGATCTTCCCCAGACCAGGGCTCGAACCCGTGTACCCTGCGTTTGCAGGCAGATTCTCAACCAGTGCGCCACCAGAGAAGCCCCTGTTCTGCTTTATTTTAAAAGAAGTACACTTTTCAAGACTCCTAGGCCCCTCGGGTGTGCATCATTTTCCTTCCAATATCAGTGAGTACTTCCAGACCCCTGTGGGCCTGCTGAGCCACATCGAGGCCCAAAGGTCGGTCCCTCGGAGGCCTTCTGTGTATGCCGAGTGATGGGCAACACCCTGCACGTTTCTTAAAGGGAGCTACATTTCCAGAGCACTGGAAAAGCCTCAGGACAACACATCTAGCCAGTGCGACATGCCATGGAAATGTTCGTCATGGCCCCCGTCTGAGGTGCCATGAGAAAACACCCCGCTTAGAATTATTCGAGGACCTCGTACCTGAAGTCATTCTGCTCGAGGAGAAAGTCAGCATCCTACCATGCTGTGTCGCTAACGGGACATTCAGCGAGAGCACGTGCCTCAAGGTAAGGCCCTGAAGTGCCATGCAGAAGCAGAGGCGTGCAGCATTTTCCATGAGGCCGTAGTCACTGCTCTGCATTGTTTTAACGTCAGTATGCTTTGCAGGACATCTAGGAACCCCGTGTGGGCACCCTATTCCCTGCAAGAACACTGAGTACCCTCAGGCCCCCATGGGCCTGCTAAGCCACATCCAGGCCCGTAGCCCTTCGGAGGCACTCTGTGTATGCCGAGTGTAGGGCAACAGACTGCACTCTTTCTTGGGACAGCTTGATTTCCTCAACACTCCCCCAGGTCGACGAACCGCTTTGTAGCAGGTCCAACATACCTTGCAAGTGTGACTCATTGCCCTAGTCTGAGCTGCACTGAGAATAACCCTCGGCTTCGCATTCCATCTGGGACCCCCTGCCTGAAGTGACCCTGCGTCCAGGAGAATGTCGGCTTGCGTTCCGAATGAAACTAAAGCCCAGTTCCTCGGGTAACACTGCAGGCTTTTGAAGAGCCATGGGCCCGGATTCTTAGCTGGCGCATTCCTTGGTTGAGGAAGTTCACTATTTGCAGAACACCCTGCTTCGAGAAGTTGATTCAGGGAAGGAACCACTGGGTAACCTGTGTCTCTTTGGACTTGTTAGAAAGCACAGGGATGTATGCTGCGTGTGCCCATGGAAATGGGGCCTGATGGAACTAGCCTTGCTTTCCCATTTTGAAAGCTCCATTCATGCTGCCTTGAAGCTACTTGAAATTGACTGCTGTTGACAGGCCACTAGCCACTGTAGGCATGGCTGTGGGAAGAAAATGAGTTTTCTCTAGGTAAGCCGGGTGCTTCGATGGCCGGGGTGGAGCTCATCCTGCCACGCTCTAGAGCTAAAGGGATACTCAAGGTGAGTACTGGCCTCGAGGTAAGTCCCTGAGTAGCCGCGCAGAAAGGTAGGCATGCAGCTCTTACCATGAGGTCTTAGTCGCTGTTCTGCTTTATTTTTTAATTTTTATTGTTTTTTTAAGATTGATTTATTGATTGATTGATTGCTATGTTGGGTCTACGTTTCTGTGCTAGGGCGTTCTCCAGTTGCGGTAAGTGGGGCCACTCTTCATCACGGTGCGTAGGCCTCTCACTATGGCGGCCTCTCTTGTTGCGGAGCACAGGCTCCAGAGGCGCAGGCTCAGTAGTTGTGGCTCAAGGGCCCAGTTGCTCCGCGGCCTGTGGGATCCTCCCAGACCAGGGCTCGAACCCGTGTACCCTGCATTGGCAGACAGATTCTCAACCAGTGCGCCACCAGGGAAGCCCCTGTTCTGCTTTATTTTAAAGGAAGTACCCTTTTCAGGACTCCTAGGCCCCTTGGGTGTGCATCATTTTCCCTCCAATATCAGTGAGTGCCTCCAGACCCCTGTGGGCCTGCTGAGCAACATCGAGGCCCTAAGGTCGGTCCCTCGGAGGCCCTCTGTGTATGCCGAGTGATGGGCAAAACCCTGCACGTTCCTTAAGGAGAGCTACATTTCCAGAGGACTGGAGCAGCCTCAGGACCACATTTCTAGCCAGTGCGACGTGTCATGGAAGTGTTCGTCACGGCCCCCTTCTGAGCTGCCATGAGAACACACTCTGCTTAGGATTCTTCGAGGACCTCGTTCCTGAAGTCACTCTGCTCGAGGAGAAAGTCAGCATCCTACCATGCTGTGGCGCTAACGGAACACTCAGTGTGAGCAGTTGTCTCGAGGTAAGGCTCTGAATTGCCATGCAGAAGCGGAGGCGTGCAGCATTTTCCATGAGGCCGTAGTCGCTGCTCTGCATTGTTTTAATGTCAGTACGCTTTGCAGGACATCTTAGAACCCCGCGTGGGCACCCTATTCGCTGCAAGAACACTGAGTACCCTCAGGCCCCCATGGGCCTGCTAAGCCACATCCAGGCCCGTAGCCCTTTGGAGGCACTCTGTGTATGCCGAGTGTAGGGCAACAGACTGCAATCTTTCTTGGGACAGCTTGATTTCCTCAACACTCCCACAGGTCGACGATCCCCTTTGTAGCAGGTCCAAGATACCGTGCAAGTGTGACTCATTGCCCTAGTCTGAGCTGCACTGAGAATAACCCTCGGCTTCGCATTCCATCTGGGACCCCCTGTCTGAAGTCACCCTGCCTCCAGGAGAATGTCGGCTTGCGTTCCGACTGCAACTAAAGCCCAGTTCCTCGTGTAACACTGCAGGCTTTTGAAGAGCCACGGGACCGGAGGCTTAGCAGAGGCATTCCTTGGTTGAGGCAGTTCGCTATTTGCAGAACACCCTGCTTCGAGGAGTTGATTCAGGGAAGGAACCACTGGGTAACCTGTGTCTCTTTGGACTTGTTAGAAAGCACAGGGATGTATGCTGCGTGTGCCCATGGAAATGGGGGCCTGATGGAACTAGCCTTGCTTTCCCATTTTGAAAGCTCCATTCATGCTGCCTTGAAGCTACTTGAAATTGACTGCTGTTGACAGGCCACTAGCCACTGTAGGCATGGCTCTGGGAAGAAAATGAGTTTTCTCTAGGTAAGCCGGGTGCTTCGATGGCCGGGGTGGAGCTCATCCTGCCACGCTCTAGAGCTAAAGGGAAACTCAACGTGAGTACTGGCCTTGAGGTAAGTCCCTGAGTAGCCGCGCAGAAAGGTAGCTGTGCAGACCTTTCCATGAGGTCCTAGTCGCTGTTCTGCTTTATTTTAGTTTATTTTTTTAAATTTTTATTGTTTTTTTAAGATTTATTGATTGATTGATTGATTGCTATGTTGGGTCTTCGTTTCTGTGCTAGGGCTCTCTCCAGTTGCGGTAAGTGGGGGCCACTCTTCATCGCTGTGCGTAGGCCTCTCGCTATTGCGTCCTCTCTTGTTGCGGAGCACAGGCTCCAGAGGCGCAGGCTCAGTAGTTGTGGCTCACGGGCCCAGTTGCTCTGCGGCCTGTGGGATCCTCCCAAGACCAGGGCTGGAACCCGTGTACCCTGCATTGGCAGGCAGATTCTCAACCAGTGCGTCACCAGGGAAGCCCCTGTTCTGCTTTATTTTAAAGGAAGTACACTTTTCAAGACTCCTAGGCCCCTCGGGTGTGCATCATTTTCCTTCCAAGATCAGTGAGTACCTCCAGAGCCCTGTGGGCCTGCTGAGCAACATCGAGGCCCAAAGGTCAGTCCCTCGGAGGCCCTCTGTGTATGCCAAGTGATGGGCAACACACTGCTCGTTCCTTAAGGAGAGCTACATTTTCAGAGCACTGGAACAGCCTCAGGACCACATTTCTACCCAGCGCGACGTGCCATGGATGTGTTCGTTATGGCCCCCGTGTGAGCTGCCATGATAAAACACTCTGCTTAGAATTCTTCGAGCACCTCGTACCTGAAGTCACTCTTCTCGAGGACAAAGTCAGCATCCTACCATGCTGTGTCGCTAACGGGACACTCAGCGTGAGCAGTTGTCTCGAGGTAAGGCCCTGAATTGCCATACAGAAGCGGACGCGTGCAGCAGTTTCCAGGAGGCCGTAGCCATTGCTCTGCATTATTTTAACGTCAGTACGCTTTCCAGGACATCTTGGAGCCCCGCGTGGGCACCCTATTCTCTGCAAGAACACTGAGTACCCTCCGGCCCCCATGGGCCTGCTAAGCCACATCCAGGCCCGTAGCCCTTCGGAGGCACTCTGTGTATGCCGAGTGTAGGGCAACAGAGTGCACTCTTTCTTGGGACAGCTTGATTTCCTCAACACTCCCACAGGTCGACGATCCCCTTTGTAGCAGGTCCAAGATACCGTGCAAGTGTGACTCATTGCCCTAGTCTGAGCTGCACTGAGCATAACCCTCGGCTTCGCATTCCATCTGGGACCCCCTGTCTGAAGTCACCCTGCCTCCAGGAGAATGTCGGCTTGCGTTCCGAGTGCAAGTAAACCCCAGTTCCTCGTTTAACACTGCAGGCTTTTGAAGAGGCTCGGGCCCAGAGTCGTAGCTGGGGCGTTCCTTGGTTGAGGCAGTTCGCTATTTGCAGAACACCCTGCTTCGAGGAGTTGATTCAGGGAAGGAACCACTGGGTAACCTGTGTCTCTTTGGACTTGTTAGGAAGCACAGGGATGTATGCTGCGTGTGCCCGTGGAAATGGGGCCTGATGGAACTAGCCTTGCTTTCCCATTTTGAAAGCTCCATTCATGCTGCCTTGAAGCTACTTGAAATTGACTGCTGTTGACAGGCCACTAGCCACTGTAGGCATGGCTCTGGGAAGAAAATGAGTTTTCTCTAGGTAAGCCGGGTGCTTCGATGGCCGGGGTGGAGCTCATCCTGCCACGCTCTAGAGCTAAAGGAAACTCAACCTGAGTACTGGCCTCGAGGTAAGTCCCTGAGTAGCCACGCCGAAAGGTAGGCATGCAGCTCTTTCCATGAGGTCTTAGTCGCTGTTCTGCTTTATTTTAGTTTATTTTTTTTATTTTTTATTGTTTTTTTAAGGTTTATTGATTGATTGATTGATTGCTATGTTGGGTCTTCGTTTCTGTGCTAGGGCTCTCTCCAGTTGCGGTAAGTGGGGGCCACTCTTCATCGCCGTGCGTAGGACTCTCACTATCGCGGCCTCTCTTGTTGTGGAGCACAGGCTCCAGAGGCGCAGGCTCAGTAGTTGTGGCTCACGGGCCCAGTTGCTCCGCGGCCTGTGGGATCCTCCCAAGACCAGGGATCGAACCCGTGTACCCTGCGTTGGCAGGCAGATTCTCAAGCAGTGCGCCACCAGAGAAGCCCCTGTTCTGCTTTATTTTAAAAGAAGTACACTTTTCAAGACTCCTAGGCCCCTCGGGTGTGCATCATTTTCCTTCCAAGATCAGTGAGTACCTCCAGAGCCCTGTGGGCCTGCTGAGCAACATCGAGGCCCAAAGGTCAGTCCCTCGGAGGCCCTCTGTGTATGCCAAGTGATGGGCAACACACTGCTCGTTCCTTAAGGAGAGCTACATTTTCAGAGCACTGGGACAGCCTCAGGACCACATTTCTACCCAGCGCGACGTGCCATGGATGTGTTCGTTATGGCCCCCGTGTGAGCTGCCATGATAAAACACTCTGCTTAGAATTCTTCGAGCACCTCGTACCTGAAGTCACTCTTCTCGAGGACAAAGTCAGCATCCTACCATGCTGTGTCGCTAACGGGACACTCAGCGTGAGCAGTTGTCTCGAGGTAAGGCCCTGAATTGCCATACGGAAGCGGACGCGTGCAGCAGTTTCCAGGAGGCCGTAGCCATTGCTCTGCATTATTTTAACGTCAGTACGCTTTCCAGGACATCTTGGAGCCCCGCGTGGGCACCCTATTCTCTGCAAGAACACTGAGTACCCTCCGGCCCCCATGGGCCTGCTAAGCCACATCCAGGCCCGTAGCCCTTCGGAGGCACTCTGTGTATGCCGAGTGTAGGGCAACAGAGTGCACTGTTTCTTGGGACAGCTTGATTTCCTCAACACTCCCACAGGTCGACGATCCCCTTTGTAGCAGGTCCAAGATACCGTGCAAGTGTGACTCATTGCCCTAGTCTGAGCTGCACTGAGCATAACCCTCGGCTTCGCATTCCATCTGGGACCCCCTGTCTGAAGTCACCCTGCCTCCAGGAGAATGTCGGCTTGCGTTCCGACTGCAACTAAAGCCCAGTTCCTCGTGTAACACTGCAGGCTTTTGAAGAGCCACGGGCCCGGAGTCGTAGCTGGAGCATTCCTTGGTTGAGGCAGTTCGCTATTTGCAGAACACCCTGCTTCGAGGAGTTGATTCAGGGAAGGAACCACTGGGTAACCTGTGTCTCTTTGGACTTGTTAGAAAGCACAGGGATGTATGCTGCGTGTGCCCGTGGAAATGGGGCCTGATGGAACTAGCCTTGCTTTCCCATTTTGAAAGCTCCATTCATGCTGCCTTGAAGCTACTTGAAATTGACTGCTGTTGACAGGCCACTAGCCACTGTAGGCATGGCTCTGGGAAGAAAATGAGTTTTCTCTAGGTAAGCAGGGTGCTTCGATGGCCGGGGTGGAGCTCATCCTGCCACGCTCTAGAGCTAAAGGAAACTCAACCTGAGTACTGGCCTCGAGGTAAGTCCCTGAGTAGCCACGCAGTAAGGTAGGCATGCAGCTCTTTCCATGAGGTCTTAGTCGCTGTTCTGCTTTATTTTAGTTTATTTTTTTTATTTTTTATTGTTTTTTTAAGGTTTATTGATTGATTGATTGATTGCTATGTTGGGTCTTCGTTTCTGTGCTAGGGCTCTCTCCAGTTGCGGTAAGTGGGGGCCACTCTTCATCGCCGTGCGTAGGACTCTCACTATCGCGGCCTCTCTTGTTGTGGAGCACAGGCTCCAGAGGCGCAGGCTCAGTAGTTGTGGCTCACGGGCCCAGTTGCTCCACGGCCTGTGGGATCCTCCCAAGACCAGGGCTCGAACCCGTGTACCCTGCGTTGGCAGGCAGATTCTCAAGCAGTGCGCCACCAGAGAAGCCCCTGTTCTGCTTTATTTTAAAAGAAGTACACTTTTCAAGACTCCTAGGCCCCTCGGGTGTGCATCATTTTCCTTCCAATATCAGTGAGTACCTCCAGACCCCTGTGGGCCTGCTGAGCCACATCGAGGCCCAAAGGTCGGTCCCTCGGAGGCCTTCTGTGTATGCCGAGTGATGGGCAACACCCTGCACGTTTCTTAAAGGGAGCTACATTTCCAGAGCACTGGAAAAGCCTCAGGACAACACATCTAGCCAGTGCGACATGCCATGGAAATGTTCGTCATGGCCCCCGTCTGAGGTGCCATGAGAAAACACCCCGCTTAGAATTATTCGAGGACCTCGTACCTGAAGTCATTCTGCTCGAGGAGAAAGTCAGCATCCTACCATGCTGTGTCGCTAACGGGACATTCAGCGAGAGCACGTGCCTCAAGGTAAGGCCCTGAAGTGCCATGCAGAAGCAGAGGCGTGCAGCATTTTCCATGAGGCCGTAGTCGCTGCTCTGCATTGTTTTAACGTCAGTATGCTTTGCAGGACATCTAGGAACCCCGTGTGGGCACCCTATTCCCTGCAAGAACACTGAGTACCCTCAGGCCCCCATGGGCCTGCTAAGCCACATCCAGGCCCGTAGCCCTTCGGAGGCACTCTGTGTATGCCGAGTGTAGGGCAACAGACTGCACTCTTTCTTGGGACAGCTTGATTTCCTCAACACTCCCCCAGGTCGACGAACCGCTTTGTAGCAGGTCCAACATACCTTGCAAGTGTGACTCATTGCCCTAGTCTGAGCTGCATTGAGAATAACCCTCGGCTTCGCATTCCATCTGGGACACCCTGCCTGAAGTGACCCTGCGTCCAGGAGAATGTCGGCTTGCGTTCCGACTGAAACTAAAGCCCAGTTCCTCGGGTAACACTGCAGGCTTTTGAAGAGCCATGGGCCCGGAGGCTTAGCTGGCGCATTCCTTGGTTGAGGAAGTTCACTATTTTCAGAACACCCTGCTTCGATAAGTTGATTCAGGGAAGGAACCACTGGGTAACCTGTGTCTCTTTGGACTTGTTAGAAAGCACAGGGATGTATGCTGCGTGTGCCCATGGAAATGGGGCCTGATGGAACTAGCCTTGCTTTCCCATTTTGAAAGCTCCATTCATGCTGCCTTGAAACTACTTGAAATTGACTGCTGTTGACAGGCCACTAGCCACTGTAGGCATGGCTGTGGGAAGAAAATGAGTTTTCTCTAGGTAAGCCGGGTGCTTCGATGGCCGGGGTGGAGCTCATCCTGCCACGCTCTAGAGCTAAAGGGATACTCAAGGTGAGTACTGGCCTCGAGGTAAGTCCCTGAGTAGCCGCGCAGAAAGGTAGGCATGCAGCTCTTACCATGAGGTCTTAGTCGCTGTTCTGCTTTATTTTTTAATTTTTATTGTTTTTTTAAGATTGATTTATTGATTGATTGATTGCTATGTTGGGTCTACGTTTCTGTGCTAGGGCGTTCTCCAGTTGCGGTAAGTGGGGCCACTCTACATCACGGTGTGTAGGCCTCTCACTATGGCGGCCTCTCTTGTTGCGGAGCACAGGCTCCAGAGGCGCAGGCTCAGTAGTTGTGGCTCAAGGGCCCAGTTGCTCCGCGGCCTGTGGGATCCTCCCAGACCAGGGCTCGAACCCGTGTACCCTGCATTGGCAGACAGATTCTCAACCAGTGCGCCACCAGGGAAGCCCCTGTTCTGCTTTATTTTA
The DNA here is from genome assembly GCF_965194805.1 of Balaenoptera borealis. NCBI lineage: Eukaryota > Metazoa > Chordata > Mammalia > Artiodactyla > Balaenopteridae > Balaenoptera > Balaenoptera borealis. Next base: position 92,702 of record NW_028122591.1, on the reverse strand, counting down.
AAGGAAGTACCCTTTTCAGGACTCCTAGGCCCCTCGGGTGTGCATCATTTTCCCTCCAATATCAGTGAGTGCCTCCAGACCCCTGTGGGCCTGCTGAGCAACATCGAGGCCCTAAGGTCGGTCCCTTGAGGCCCTCTGTGTATGCCGAATGATGGGCAAATCCCTGCACGTTCCTTAAGGAGAGCTACATTTCCAGAGGACTGGAGCAGCCTCAGGACCACATTTCTAGCCAGTGCGACGTGTCATGGAAGTGTTCGTCACGGCCCCCTTCTGAGCTGCCATGAGAACACACTCTGCTTAGGATTCTTCGAGGACCTCGTTCCTGAAGTCACTCTGCTCGAGGAGAAAGTCAGCATCCTACCATGCTGTGGCGCTAACGGAACACTCAGTGTGAGCAGTTGTCTCGAGGTAAGGCTCTGAATTGCCATGCAGAAGCGGAGGCGTGCAGCATTTTCCATGAGGCCGTAGTCGCTGCTCTGCATTGTTTTAATGTCAGTACGCTTTGCAGGACATCTTAGAACCCCGCGTGGGCACCCTATTCGCTGCAAGAACACTGAGTACCCTCAGGCCCCCATGGGCCTGCTAAGCCACATCCAGGCCCGTAGCCCTTCGGAGGCACTCTGTGTATGCCGAGTGTAGGGCAACAGACTGCAATCTTTCTTGGGACAGCTTGATTTCCTCAACACTCCCACAGGTCGACGATCCCCTTTGTAGCAGGTCCAAGATACCGTGCAAGTGTGACTCATTGCCCTAGTCTGAGCTGCACTGAGAATAACCCTCGGCTTCGCATTCCATCTGGGACCCCCTGTCTGAAGTCACCCTGCCTCCAGGAGAATGTCGGCTTGCGTTCCGACTGCAACTAAAGCCCAGTTCCTCGTGTAACACTGCAGGCTTTTGAAGAGCCACGGGACCGGAGGCTTAGCAGAGGCATTCCTTGGTTGAGGCAGTTCGCTATTTGCAGAACACCCTGCTTCGAGGAGTTGATTCAGGGAAGGAACCACTGGGTAACCTGTGTCTCTTTGGACTTGTTAGAAAGCACAGGGATGTATGCTGCGTGTGCCCATGGAAATGGGGGCCTGATGGAACTAGCCTTGCTTTCCCATTTTGAAAGCTCCATTCATGCTGCCTTGAAGCTACTTGAAATTGACTGCTGTTGACAGGCCACTAGCCACTGTAGGCATGGCTCTGGGAAGAAAATGAGTTTTCTCTAGGTAAGCCGGGTGCTTCGATGGCCGGGGTGGAGCTCATCCTGCCACGCTCTAGAGCTAAAGGGAAACTCAACGTGAGTACTGGCCTCGAGGTAAGTCCCTGAGTAGCCGCGCAGAAAGGTAGCTGTGCAGACCTTTCCATGAGGTCCTAGTCGCTGTTCTGCTTTATTTTAGTTTATTTTTTTAAATTTTTATTGTTTTTTTAAGATTTATTTATTGATTGATTGATTGCTATGTTGGGTCTTCGTTTCTGTGCTAGGGCTCTCTCCAGTTGCGGTAAGTGGGGGCCACTCTTCATCGCTGTGCGTAGGCCTCTCGCTATTGCGTCCTCTCTTGTTGCGGAGCACAGGCTCCAGAGGCGCAGGCTCAGTAGTTGTGGCTCACGGGCCCAGTTGCTCCGCGGCCTGTGGGATCCTCCCAAGACCAGGGCTGGAACCCGTGTACCCTGCATTGGCAGGCAGATTCTCAACCAGTGCGCCACCAGGGAAGCCCCTGTTCTGCTTTATTTTAAAGGAAGTACACTTTTCAAGACTCCTAGGCCCCTCGGGTGTGCATCATTTTCCTTCCAAGATCAGTGAGTACCTCCAGAGCCCTGTGGGCCTGCTGAGCAACATCGAGGCCCAAAGGTCAGTCCCTCGGAGGCCCTCTGTGTATGCCAAGTGATGGGCAACACACTGCTCTTTCCTTAAGGAGAGCTACATTTTCAGAGCACTGGAACAGCCTCAGGACCACATTTCTACCCAGCGCGACGTGCCATGGTTGTGTTCGTTATGGCCCCCGTGTGAGCTGCCATGATAAAACACTCTGCTTAGAATTCTTCGAGCACCTCGTACCTGAAGTCACTCTTCTCGAGGACAAAGTCAGCATCCTACCATGCTGTGTCGCTAACGGGACACTCAGCGTGAGCAGTTGTCTCGAGGTAAGGCCCTGAATTGCCATACGGAAGCGGACGCGTGCAGCAGTTTCCAGGAGGCCGTAGCCATTGCTCTGCATTATTTTAACGTCAGTACGCTTTCCAGGACATCTTGGAGCCCCGCGTGGGCACCCTATTCTCTGCAAGAACACTGAGTACCCTCCGGCCCCCATGGGCCTGCTAAGCCACATCCAGGCCCGTAGCCCTTCGGAGGCACTCTGTGTATGCCGAGTGTAGGGCAACAGAGTGCACTCTTTCTTGGGACAGCTTGATTTCCTCAACACTCCCACAGGTCGACGATCCCCTTTGTAGCAGGTCCAAGATACCGTGCAAGTGTGACTCATTGCCCTAGTCTGAGCTGCACTGAGCATAACGCTCGGCTTCGCATTCCATCTGGGACCCCCTGTCTGAAGTCACCCTGCCTCCAGGAGAATGTCGGCTTGCGTTCCGAGTGCAAGTAAACCCCAGTTCCTCGTTTAACACTGCAGGCTTTTGAAGAGGCTCGGACCCAGAGTCGTAGCTGGGGCGTTCCTTGGTTGAGGCAGTTCGCTATTTGCAGAACACCCTGCTTCGAGGAGTTGATTCAGGGAAGGAACCACTGGGTAACCTGTGTCTCTTTGGACTTGTTAGAAAGCACAGGGATGTATGCTGCGTGTGCCCGTGGAAATGGGGCCTGATGGAACTAGCCTTGCTTTCCCATTTTGAAAGCTCCATTCATGCTGCCTTGAAGCTACTTGAAATTGACTGCTGTTGACAGGCCACTAGCCACTGTAGGCATGGCTCTGGGAAGAAAATGAGTTTTCTCTAGGTAAGCCGGGTGCTTCGATGGCCGGGGTGGAGCTCATCCTGCCACGCTCTAGAGCTAAAGGGATACTCAAGGTGAGTACTGGCCTCGAGGTAAGTCCCTGAGTAGCCGCGCAGAAAGGTAGGCATGCAGCTCTTACCATGAGGTCTTAGTCGCTGTTCTGCTTTATTTTTTAAGTTTTATTGTTTTTTTAAGATTGATTTATTGATTGATTGATTGCTATGTTGGGTCTACGTTTCTGTGCTAGGGCGTTCTCCAGTTGCGGTAAGTGGGGCCACTCTTCATCACGGTGCGTAGGCCTCTCACTATGGCGGCCTCTCTTGTTGCGGAGCACAGGCTCCAGAGGCGCAGGCTCAGTAGTTGTGGCTCAAGGGCCCAGTTGCTCCGCGGCCTGTGGGATCCTCCCAGACCAGGGCTCGAACCCGTGTACCCTGCATTGGCAGACAGATTCTCAACCAGTGCGCCACCAGGGAAGCCCCTGTTCTGCTTTATTTTAAAGGAAGTACCCTTTTCAGGACTCCTAGGCCCCTCGGGTGTGCATCATTTTCCCTCCAAGATCAGTGAGTGCCTCCAGACCCCTGTGGGCCTGCTGAGCAACATCGAGGCCCTAAGGTCGGTCCCTCGGAGGCCCTCTGTGTATGCCGAGTGATGGGCAAAACCCTGCACGTTCCTTAAGGAGAGCTACATTTCCAGAGGACTGGAGCAGCCTCAGGACCACATTTCTAGCCAGTGCGACGTGTCATGGAAGTGTTCGTCACGGCCCCCTTCTGAGCTGCCATGAGAACACACTCTGCTTAGGATTCTTCGAGGACCTCGTTCCTGAAGTCACTCTGCTCGAGGAGAAAGTCAGCATCCTACCATGCTGTGGCGCTAACGGAACACTCAGTGTGAGCAGTTGTCTCGAGGTAAGGCTCTGAATTGCCATGCAGAAGCGGAGGCGTGCAGCATTTTCCATGAGGCCGTAGTCGCTGCGCTGCATTGTTTTAATGTCAGTACGCTTTGCAGGACATCTTAGAACCCCGCGTGGGCACCCTATTCGCTGCAAGAACACTGAGTACCCTCAGGCCCCCATGGGCCTGCTAAGCCACATCCAGGCCCGTAGCCCTTCGGAGGCACTCTGTGTATGCCGAGTGTAGGGCAACAGACTGCAATCTTTCTTGGGACAGCTTGATTTCCTCAACACTCCCACAGGTCGACGATCCCCTTTGTAGCAGGTCCAAGATACCGTGCAAGTGTGACTCATTGCCCTAGTCTGAGCTGCACTGAGAATAACCCTCGGCTTCGCATTCCATCTGGGACCCCCTGTCTGAAGTCACCCTGCCTCCAGGAGAATGTCGGCTTGCGTTCCGACTGCAACTAAAGCCCAGTTCCTCGTGTAACACTGCAGGCTTTTGAAGAGCCACGGGACCGGAGGCTTAGCAGAGGCATTCCTTGGTTGAGGCAGTTCGCTATTTGCAGAACACCCTGCTTCGAGGAGTTGATTCAGGGAAGGAACCACTGGGTAACCTGTGTCTCTTTGGACTTGTTAGAAAGCACAGGGATGTATGCTGCGTGTGCCCATGGAAATGGGGGCCTGATGGAACTAGCCTTGCTTTCCCATTTTGAAAGCTCCATTCATGCTGCCTTGAAGCTACTTGAAATTGACTGCTGTTGACAGGCCACTAGCCACTGTAGGCATGGCTGTGGGAAGAAAATGAGTTCTCTCTAGGTAAGCCGGGTGCTTCGATGGCGGGGGTGGAGCTCATCCTGCCACGCTCTAGAGCTAAAGGGAAACTCAACGTGAGTACTGGCCTCGAGGTAAGTCCCTGAGTAGCCGCGCAGAAAGGTAGCTGTGCAGACCTTTCCGTGAGGTCCTAGTCGCTGTTCTGCTTTATTTTAGTTTATTTTTTTAAATTTTTATTGTTTTTTTAAGATTTATTGATTGATTGATTGATTGCTATGTTGGGTCTTCGTTTCTGTGCTAGGGCTCTCTCCAGTTGCGGTAAGTGGGGGCCACTCTTCATCGCCGTGCGTAGGCCTCTCGCTATTGCGTCCTCTCTTGTTGCGGAGCACAGGCTCCAGAGGCGCAGGCTCAGTAGTTGTGGCTCACGGGCCCAGTTGCTCCGCGGCCTGTGGGATCCTCCCAAGACCAGGGCTGGAACCCGTGTACCCTGCATTGGCAGGCAGATTCTCAACCAGTGCGCCACCAGGGAAGCCCCTGTTCTGCTTTATTTTAAAGGAAGTACACTTTTCAAGACTCCTAGGCCCCTCGGGTGTGCATCATTTTCCTTCCAAGATCAGTGAATACCTCCAGAGCCCTGTGGGCCTGCTGAGCAACATCGAGGCCCAAAGGTCAGTCCCTCGGAGGCCCTCTGTGTATGCCAAGTGATGGGCAACACACTGCTCGTTCCTTAAGGAGAGCTACATTTTCAGAGCACTGGGACAGCCTCAGGACCACATTTCTACCCAGCGCGACGTGCCATGGATGTGTTCGTTATGGCCCCCGTGTGAGCTGCCATGATAAAACACTCTGCTTAGAATTCTTCGAGCACCTTGTACCTGAAGTCACTCTTCTCGAGGACAAAGTCAGCATCCTACCATGCTGTGTCGCTAACGGGACACTCAGCGTGAGCAGTTGTCTCGAGGTAAGGCCCTGAATTGCCATACGGAAGCGGACGCGTGCAGCAGTTTCCAGGAGGCCGTAGCCATTGCTCTGCATTATTTTAACGTCAGTACGCTTTCCAGGACATCTTGGAGCCCCGCGTGGGCACCCTATTCTCTGCAAGAACACTGAGTACCCTCCGGCCCCCATGGGCCTGCTAAGCCACATCCAGGCCCGTAGCCCTTCGGAGGCACTCTGTGTATGCCGAGTGTAGGGCAACAGAGTGCACTCTTTCTTGGGACAGCTTGATTTCCTCAACACTCCCACAGGTCGACGATCCCCTTTGTAGCAGGTCCAAGATACCGTGCAAGTGTGACTCATTGCCCTAGTCTGAGCTGCACTGAGCATAACCCTCGGCTTCGCATTCCATCTGGGACCCCCTGTCTGAAGTCACCCTGCCTCCAGGAGAATGTCGGCTTGCGTTCCGAGTGCAAGTAAACCCCAGTTCCTCGTTTAACACTGCAGGCTTTTGAAGAGGCTCGGGCGCGGAGTCGTAGCTGGGGCATTCCTTGGTTGAGGCAGTTCGCTATTTGCAGAACACCCTGCTTCGAGGAGTTGATTCAGGGAAGGAACCACTGGGTAACCTGTGTCTCTTTGGACTTGTTAGAAAGCACAGGGATGTATGCTGCGTGTGCCCGTGGAAATGGGGCCTGATGGAACTAGCCTTGCTTTCCCATTTTGAAAGCTCCATTCATGCTGCCTTGAAGCTACTTGAAATTGACTGCTGTTGACAGGCCACTAGCCACTGTAGGCATGGCTCTGGGAAGAAAATGAGTTTTCTCTAGGTAAGCCGGGTGCTTCGATGGCCGGGGTGGAGCTCATCCTGCCACGCTCTAGAGCTAAAGGAAACTCAACCTGAGTACTGGCCTCGAGGTAAGTCCCTGAGTAGCCACGCAGTAAGGTAGGCATGCAGCTCTTTCCATGAGGTCTTCGACGCTGTTCTGCTTTATTTTAGTTTATTTTTTTAATTTTTTATTGTTTTTTTAAGGTTTATTGATTGATTGATTGATTGCTATGTTGGGTCTTCGTTTCTGTGCTAGGGCTCTCTCCAGTTGCGGTAAGTGGGGGCCACTCTTCATCGCCGTGCGTAGGACTCTCACTATCGCGGCCTCTCTTATTGTGGAGCACAGGCTCCAGAGGCGCAGGCTCAGTAGTTGTGGCTCACGGGCCCAGTTGCTCCACGGCCTGTGGGATCCTCCCAAGACCAGGGCTCGAACCCGTGTACCCTGCGTTGGCAGGCAGATTCTCAAGCAGTGCGCCAGCAGAGAAGCCCCTGTTCTGCTTTATTTTAAAAGAAGTACACTTTTCAAGACTCCTAGGCCCCTCGGGTGTGCATCATTTTCCTTCCAATATCAGTGAGTACCTCCAGACTCCTGTGGGCCTGCTGAGCCACATCGAGGCCCAGAGGTCGGTCCCTCGGAGGCCTTCTGTGTATGCCGAGTGATGGGCAACACCCTGCACGTTTCTTAAAGGGAGCTACATTTCCAGAGCACTGGAAAAGCCTCAGGACAACACATCTAGCCAGTGTGACATGCCATGGAAATGTTCGTCATGGCCCCCGTCTCAGGTGCCATGAGAAAACACCCCGCTTAGAATTATTCGAGGACCTCGTACCTGAAGTCATTCTGCTCGAGGAGAAAGTCAGCATCCTACCATGCTGTGTCGCTAACGGGACATTCAGCGAGAGCACGTGCCTCAAGGTAAGGCCCTGAAGTGCCATGCAGAAGCAGAGGCGTGCAGCATTTTCCATGAGGCCGTAGCCGCTCCTCTGCATTGTTTTAACGTCAGTACGCTTTGCAGGACATCTAGGAACCCCGTGTGGGCACCCTATTCCCTGCAAGAACACTGAGTACCCTCAGGCCCCCATGGGCCTGCTAAGCCACATCCAGGCCCGTAGCCCTTCGGAGGCACTCTGTGTATGCCGAGTGTAGGGCAACAGACTGCACTCTTTCTTGGGACAGCTTGATTTCCTCAACACTCCCCCAGGTCTACGAACCGCTTTGTAGCAGGTCCAACATACCTTGCAAGTGTGACTCATTGCCCTAGTCTGAGCTGCACTGAGAATAACCCTCGGCTTCGCATTCCATCTGGGAACCCCTGCCTGAAGTGACCCTGCGTCCAGGAGAATGTCGGCTTGCGTTCCGACTGAAACTAAAGCCCAGTTCCTCGGGTAACACTGCAGGCTTTTGAAGAGCCATGGGCCCGGAGGCTTAGCTGGCGCATTCCTTGGTTGAGGAAGTTCACTATTTGCAGAACACCCTGCTTCGAGAAGTTGATTCAGGGAAGGAACCACTGGGTAACCTGTGTCTCTTTGGACTTGTTAGAAAGCACAGGGATGTATGCTGCGTGTGCCCATGGAAATGGAGCCTGATGGAACTAGCCTTGCTTTCCCATTTTGAAAGCTCCATTCATGCTGCCTTGAAGCTACTTGAAATTGACTGCTGTTGACAGGCCACTAGCCACTGTAGGCATGGCTCTGGGAAGAAAATGAGTTTTCTCTAGGTAAGCCGGGTGCTTCGATGGCCGGGGTGGAGCTCATCCTGCCACGCTCTAGAGCTAAAGGGATACTCAAGGTGAGTACTGGCCTCGAGGTAAGTCCCTGAGTAGCCGCGCAGAAAGGTAGGCATGCAGCTCTTACCATGAGGTCTTAGTCGCTGTTCTGCTTTATTTTTTAAGTTTTATTGTTTTTTTAAGATTGATTTATTGATTGATTGATTGCTATGTTGGGTCTACGTTTCTGTGCTAGGGCGTTCTCCAGTTGCGGTAAGTGGGGCCACTCTTCATCACGGTGCGTAGGCCTCTCACTATGGCGGCCTCTCTTGTTGCGGAGCACAGGCTCCAGAGGCGCAGGCTCAGTAGTTGTGGCTCAAGGGCCCAGTTGCTCCGCGGCCTGTGGGATCCTCCCAGACCAGGGCTCGAACCCGTGTACCCTGCATTGGCAGACAGATTCTCAACCAGTGCGCCACCAGGGAAGCCCCTGTTCTGCTTTATTTTAAAGGAAGTACCCTTTTCAGGACTCCTAGGCCCCTCGGGTGTGCATCATTTTCCCTCCAAGATCAGTGAGTGCCTCCAGACCCCTGTGGGCCTGCTGAGCAACATCGAGGCCCTAAGGTCGGTCCCTCGGAGGCCCTCTGTGTATGCCGAGTGATGGGCAAAACCCTGCACGTTCCTTAAGGAGAGCTACATTTCCAGAGGACTGGAGCAGCCTCAGGACCACATTTCTAGCCAGTGCGACGTGTCATGGAAGTGTTCGTCACGGCCCCCTTCTGAGCTGCCATGAGAACACACTCTGCTTAGGATTCTTCGAGGACCTCGTTCCTGAAGTCACTCTGCTCGAGGAGAAAGTCAGCATCCTACCATGCTGTGGCGCTAACGGAACACTCAGTGTGAGCAGTTGTCTCGAGGTAAGGCTCTGAATTGCCATGCAGAAGCGGAGGCGTGCAGCATTTTCCATGAGGCCGTAGTCGCTGCGCTGCATTGTTTTAATGTCAGTACGCTTTGCAGGACATCTTAGAACCCCGCGTGGGCACCCTATTCGCTGCAAGAACACTGAGTACCCTCAGGCCCCCATGGGCCTGCTAAGCCACATCCAGGCCCGTAGCCCTTCGGAGGCACTCTGTGTATGCCGAGTGTAGGGCAACAGACTGCAATCTTTCTTGGGACAGCTTGATTTCCTCAACACTCCCACAGGTCGACGATCCCCTTTGTAGCAGGTCCAAGATACCGTGCAAGTGTGACTCATTGCCCTAGTCTGAGCTGCACTGAGAATAACCCTCGGCTTCGCATTCCATCTGGGACCCCCTGTCTGAAGTCACCCTGCCTCCAGGAGAATGTCGGCTTGCGTTCCGACTGCAACTAAAGCCCAGTTCCTCGTGTAACACTGCAGGCTTTTGAAGAGCCACGGGACCGGAGGCTTAGCAGAGGCATTCCTTGGTTGAGGCAGTTCGCTATTTGCAGAACACCCTGCTTCGAGGAGTTGATTCAGGGAAGGAACCACTGGGTAACCTGTGTCTCTTTGGACTTGTTAGAAAGCACAGGGATGTATGCTGCGTGTGCCCATGGAAATGGGGGCCTGATGGAACTAGCCTTGCTTTCCCATTTTGAAAGCTCCATTCATGCTGCCTTGAAGCTACTTGAAATTGACTGCTGTTGACAGGCCACTAGCCACTGTAGGCATGGCTGTGGGAAGAAAATGAGTTCTCTCTAGGTAAGCCGGGTGCTTCGATGGCGGGGGTGGAGCTCATCCTGCCACGCTCTAGAGCTAAAGGGAAACTCAAGGTGAGTACTGGCCTCGAGGTAAGTCCCTGAGTAGCCGCGCAGAAAGGTAGCTGTGCAGACCTTTCCGTGAGGTCCTAGTCGCTGTTCTGCTTTATTTTAGTTTATTTTTTTAAATTTTTATTGTTTTTTTAAGATTTATTGATTGATTGATTGATTGCTATGTTGGGTCTTCGTTTCTGTGCTAGGGCTCTCTCCAGTTGCGGTAAGTGGGGGCCACTCTTCATCGCCGTGCGTAGGCCTCTCGCTATTGCGTCCTCTCTTGTTGTGGAGCACAGGCTCCAGAGGCGCAGGCTCAGTAGTTGTGGCTCACGGGCCCAGTTGCTCCGCGGCCTGTGGGATCCTCCCAAGACCAGGGCTGGAACCCGTGTACCCTGCATTGGCAGGCAGATTCTCAACCAGTGCGCCACCAGGGAAGCCCCTGTTCTGCTTTATTTTAAAGGAAGTACACTTTTCAAGACTCCTAGGCCCCTCGGGTGTGCATCATTTTCCTTCCAAGATCAGTGAGTACCTCCAGAGCCCTGTGGGCCTGCTGAGCAACATCGAGGCCCAAAGGTCAGTCCCTCGGAGGCCCTCTGTGTAGGCCAAGTGATGGGCAACACACTGCTCGTTCCTTAAGGAGAGCTACATTTTCAGAGCACTGGGACAGCCTCAGGACCACATTTCTACCCAGCGCGACGTGCCATGGATGTGTTCGTTATGGCCCCCGTGTGAGCTGCCATGATAAAACACTCTGCTTAGAATTCTTCGAGCACCTCGTACCTGAAGTCACTCTTCTCGAGGACAAAGTCAGCATCCTACCATGCTGTGTCGCTAACGGGACACTCAGCGTGAGCAGTTGTCTCGAGGTAAGGCCCTGAATTGCCATACGGAAGCGGACGCGTGCAGCAGTTTCCAGGAGGCCGTAGCCATTGCTCTGCATTATTTTAACGTCAGTACGCTTTCCAGGACATCTTGGAGCCCCGCGTGGGCACCCTATTCTCTGCAAGAACACTGAGTACCCTCCGGCCCCCATGGGCCTGCTAAGCCACATCCAGGCCCGTAGCCCTTCGGAGGCACTCTGTGTATGCCGAGTGTAGGGCAACAGAGTGCACTCTTTCTTGGGACAGCTTGATTTCCTCAACACTCCCACAGGTCGACGATCCCCTTTGTAGCAGGTCCAAGATACCGTGCAAGTGTGACTCATTGCCCTAGTCTGAGCTGCACTGAGCATAACCCTCGGCTTCGCATTCCATCTGGGACCCCCTGTCTGAAGTCACCCTGCCTCCAGGAGAATGTCGGCTTGCGTTCCGAGTGCAAGTAAACCCCAGTTCCTCGTTTAACACTGCAGGCTTTTGAAGAGGCTCGGGCGCGGAGTCGTAGCTGGGGCATTCCTTGGTTGAGGCAGTTCGCTATTTGCAGAACACCCTGCTTCGAGGAGTTGATTCAGGGAAGGAACCACTGGGTAACCTGTGTCTCTTTGGACTTGTTAGAAAGCACAGGGATGTATGCTGCGTGTGCCCGTGGAAATGGGGCCTGATGGAACTAGCCTTGCTTTCCCATTTTGAAAGCTCCATTCATGCTGCCTTGAAGCTACTTGAAATTGACTGCTGTTGACAGGCCACTAGCCACTGTAGGCATGGCTCTGGGAAGAAAATGAGTTTTCTCTAGGTAAGCCGGGTGCTTCGATGGCCGGGGTGGAGCTCATCCTGCCACGCTCTAGAGCTAAAGGAAACTCAACCTGAGTACTGGCCTCGAGGTAAGTCCCTGAGTAGCCACGCAGTAAGGTAGGCATGCAGCTCTTTCCATGAGGTCTTCGTCGCTGTTCTGCTTTATTTTAGTTTATTTTTTTAAATTTTTTATTGTTTTTTTAAGGTTTATTGATTGATTGATTGATTGCTATGTTGGGTCTTCGTTTCTGTGCTAGGGCTCTCTCCAGTTGCGGTAAGTGGGGGCCACTCTTCATCGCCGTGCGTAGGACTCTCACTATCGCGGCCTCTCTTGTTGTGGAGCACAGGCTCCAGAGGCGCAGGCTCAGTAGTTGTGGCTCACGGGCCCAGTTGCTCCACGGCCTGTGGGATCCTCCCAAGACCAGGGCTGGAACCCGTGTACCCTGCATTGGCAGGCAGATTCTCAACCAGTGCGCCACCAGGGAAGCCCCTGTTCTGCTTTATTTTAAAGGAAGTACACTTTTCAAGACTCCTAGGCCCCTCGGGTGTGCATCATTTTCCTTCCAAGATCAGTGAGTACCTCCAGAGCCCTGTGGGCCTGCTGAGCAACATCGAGGCCCAAAGGTCAGTCCCTCGGAGGCCCTCTGTGTATGCCAAGTGATGGGCAACACACTGCTCGTTCCTTAAGGAGAGCTACATTTTCAGAGCACTGGGACAGCCTCAGGACCACATTTCTACCCAGCGCGACGTGCCATGGATGTGTTCGTTATGGCCCCCGTGTGAGCTGCCATGATAAAACACTCTGCTTAGAATTCTTCGAGCACCTCGTACCTGAAGTCACTCTTCTCGAGGACAAAGTCAGCATCCTACCATGCTGTGTCGCTAACGGGACACTCAGCGTGAGCAGTTGTCTCAAGGTAAGGCCCTGAATTGCCATACGGAAGCGGACGCGTGCAGCAGTTTCCAGGAGGCCGTAGCCATTGCTCTGCATTATTTTAACGTCAGTACGCTTTCCAGGACATCTTGGAGCCCCGCGTGGGCACCCTATTCTCTGCAAGAACACTGAGTACCCTCCGGCCCCCATGGGCCTGCTAAGCCACATCCAGGCCCGTAGCCCTTCGGAGGCACTCTGTGTATGCCGAGTGTAGGGCAACAGAGTGCACTCTTTCTTGGGACAGCTTGATTTCCTCAACACTCCCACAGGTCGACGATCCCCTTTGTAGCAGGTCCAAGATACCGTGCAAGTGTGACTCATTGCCCTAGTCTGAGCTGCACTGAGCATAACCCTCGGCTTCGCATTCCATCTGGGACCCCCTGTCTGAAGTCACCCTGCCTCCAGGAGAATGTCGGCTTGCGTTCCGAGTGCAAGTAAACCCCAGTTCCTCGTTTAACACTGCAGGCTTTTGAAGAGGCTCGGGCGCGGAGTCGTAGCTGGGGCATTCCTTGGTTGAGGCAGTTCGCTATTTGCAGAACACCCTGCTTCGAGGAGTTGATTCAGGGAAGGAACCACTGGGTAACCTGTGTCTCTTTGGACTTGTTAGAAAGCACAGGGATGTATGCTGCGTGTGCCCGTGGAAATGGGGCCTGATGGAACTAGCCTTGCTTTCCCATTTTGAAAGCTCCATTCATGCTGCCTTGAAGCTACTTGAAATTGACTGCTGTTGACAGGCCACTAGCCACTGTAGGCATGGCTCTGGGAAGAAAATGAGTTTTCTCTAGGTAAGCTGGGTGCTTCGATGGCCGGGGTGGAGCTCATCCTGCCACGCTCTAGAGCTAAAGGAAACTCAACCTGAGTACTGGCCTCGAGGTAAGTCCCTGAGTAGCCACGCAGTAAGGTAGGCATGCAGCTCTTTCCATGAGGTCTTCGACGCTGTTCTGCTTTATTTTAGTTTATTTTTTTAATTTTTTATTGTTTTTTTAAGGTTTATTGATTGATTGATTGATTGCTATGTTGGGTCTTCGTTTCTGTGCTAGGGCTCTCTCCAGTTGCGGTAAGTGGGGGCCACTCTTCATCGCCGTGCGTAGGACTCTCACTATCGCGGCCTCTCTTATTGTGGAGCACAGGCTCCAGAGGCGCAGGCTCAGTAGTTGTGGCTCACGGGCCCAGTTGCTCCACGGCCTGTGGGATCCTCCCAAGACCAGGGCTCGAACCCGTGTACCCTGCGTTGGCAGGCAGATTCTCAAGCAGTGCGCCACCAGAGAAGCCCCTGTTCTGCTTTATTTTAAAAGAAGTACACTTTTCAAGACTCCTAGGCCCCTCGGGTGTGCATCATTTTCCTTCCAATATCAGTGAGTACCTCCAGACCCCTGTGGGCCTGCTGAGCCACATCGAGGCCCAGAGGTCGGTCCCTCGGAGGCCTTCTGTGTATGCCGAGTGATGGGCAACACCCTGCACGTTTCTTAAAGGGAGCTACATTTCCAGAGCACTGGAAAAGCCTCAGGACAACACATCTAGCCAGTGTGACATGCCATGGAAATGTTCGTCATGGCCCCCGTCTGAGGTGCCATGAGAAAACACCCCGCTTAGAATTATTCGAGGACCTCGTACCTGAAGTCATTCTGCTCGAGGAGAAAGTCAGCATCCTACCATGCTGTGTCGCTAACGGGACATTCAGCGAGAGCACGTGCCTCAAGGTAAGGCCCTGAATTGCCATACGGAAGCGGACGCGTGCAGCAGTTTCCAGGAGGCCGTAGCCATTGCTCTGCATTATTTTAACGTCAGTACGCTTTCCAGGACATCTTGGAGCCCCGCGTGGGCACCCTATTCTCTGCAAGAACACTGAGTACCCTCCGGCCCCCATGGGCCTGCTAAGCCACATCCAGGCCCGTAGCCCTTCGGAGGCACTCTGTGTATGCCGAGTGTAGGGCAACAGAGTGCACTCTTTCTTGGGACAGCTTGATTTCCTCAACACTCCCACAGGTCGACGATCCCCTTTGTAGCAGGTCCAAGATACCGTGCAAGTGTGACTCATTGCCCTAGTCTGAGCTGCACTGAGCATAACCCTCGGCTTCGCATTCCATCTGGGACCCCCTGTCTGAAGTCACCCTGCCTCCAGGAGAATGTCGGCTTGCGTTCCGAGTGCAAGTAAACCCCAGTTCCTCGTTTAACACTGCAGGCTTTTGAAGAGGCTCGGGCGCGGAGTCGTAGCTGGGGCATTCCTTGGTTGAGGCAGTTCGCTATTTGCAGAACACCCTGCTTCGAGGAGTTGATTCAGGGAAGGAACCACTGGGTAACCTGTGTCTCTTTGGACTTGTTAGAAAGCACAGGGATGTATGCTGCGTGTGCCCGTGGAAATGGGGCCTGATGGAACTAGCCTTGCTTTCCCATTTTGAAAGCTCCATTCATGCTGCCTTGAAGCTACTTGAAATTGACTGCTGTTGACAGGCCACTAGCCACTGTAGGCATGGCTCTGGGAAGAAAATGAGTTTTCTCTAGGTAAGCCGGGTGCTTCGATGGCCGGGGTGGAGCTCATCCTGCCACGCTCTAGAGCTAAAGGAAACTCAACCTGAGTACTGGCCTCGAGGTAAGTCCCTGAGTAGCCACGCAGTAAGGTAGGCATGCAGCTCTTTCCATGAGGTCTTCGTCGCTGTTCTGCTTTATTTTAGTTTATTTTTTTAAATTTTTTATTGTTTTTTTAAGGTTTATTGATTGATTGATTGATTGCTATGTTGGGTCTTCGTTTCTGTGCTAGGGCTCTCTCCAGTTGCGGTAAGTGGGGGCCACTCTTCATCGCCGTGCGTAGGACTCTCACTATCGCGGCCTCTCTTGTTGTGGAGCACAGGCTCCAGAGGCGCAGGCTCAGTAGTTGTGGCTCACGGGCCCAGTTGCTCCACGGCCTGTGGGATCCTCCCAAGACCAGGGCTGGAACCCGTGTACCCTGCATTGGCAGGCAGATTCTCAACCAGTGCGCCACCAGGGAAGCCCCTGTTCTGCTTTATTTTAAAGGAAGTACACTTTTCAAGACTCCTAGGCCCCTCGGGTGTGCATCATTTTCCTTCCAAGATCAGTGAGTACCTCCAGAGCCCTGTGGGCCTGCTGAGCAACATCGAGGCCCAAAGGTCAGTCCCTCGGAGGCCCTCTGTGTATGCCAAGTGATGGGCAACACACTGCTCGTTCCTTAAGGAGAGCTACATTTTCAGAGCACTGGGACAGCCTCAGGACCACATTTCTACCCAGCGCGACGTGCCATGGATGTGTTCGTTATGGCCCCCGTGTGAGCTGCCATGATAAAACACTCTGCTTAGAATTCTTCGAGCACCTCGTACCTGAAGTCACTCTTCTCGAGGACAAAGTCAGCATCCTACCATGCTGTGTCGCTAACGGGACACTCAGCGTGAGCAGTTGTCTCAAGGTAAGGCCCTGAATTGCCATACGGAAGCGGACGCGTGCAGCAGTTTCCAGGAGGCCGTAGCCATTGCTCTGCATTATTTTAACGTCAGTACGCTTTCCAGGACATCTTGGAGCCCCGCGTGGGCACCCTATTCTCTGCAAGAACACTGAGTACCCTCCGGCCCCCATGGGCCTGCTAAGCCACATCCAGGCCCGTAGCCCTTCGGAGGCACTCTGTGTATGCCGAGTGTAGGGCAACAGAGTGCACTCTTTCTTGGGACAGCTTGATTTCCTCAACACTCCCACAGGTCGACGATCCCCTTTGTAGCAGGTCCAAGATACCGTGCAAGTGTGACTCATTGCCCTAGTCTGAGCTGCACTGAGCATAACCCTCGGCTTCGCATTCCATCTGGGACCCCCTGTCTGAAGTCACCCTGCCTCCAGGAGAATGTCGGCTTGCGTTCCGAGTGCAAGTAAACCCCAGTTCCTCGTTTAACACTGCAGGCTTTTGAAGAGGCTCGGGCGCGGAGTCGTAGCTGGGGCATTCCTTGGTTGAGGCAGTTCGCTATTTGCAGAACACCCTGCTTCGAGGAGTTGATTCAGGGAAGGAACCACTGGGTAACCTGTGTCTCTTTGGACTTGTTAGAAAGCACAGGGATGTATGCTGCGTGTGCCCGTGGAAATGGGGCCTGATGGAACTAGCCTTGCTTTCCCATTTTGAAAGCTCCATTCATGCTGCCTTGAAGCTACTTGAAATTGACTGCTGTTGACAGGCCACTAGCCACTGTAGGCATGGCTCTGGGAAGAAAATGAGTTTTCTCTAGGTAAGCCGGGTGCTTCGATGGCCGGGGTGGAGCTCATCCTGCCACGCTCTAGAGCTAAAGGAAACTCAACCTGAGTACTGGCCTCGAGGTAAGTCCCTGAGTAGCCACGCAGTAAGGTAGGCATGCAGCTCTTTCCATGAGGTCTTCGACGCTGTTCTGCTTTATTTTAGTTTATTTTTTTAATTTTTTATTGTTTTTTTAAGGTTTATTGATTGATTGATTGATTGCTATGTTGGGTCTTCGTTTCTGTGCTAGGGCTCTCTCCAGTTGCGGTAAGTGGGGGCCACTCTTCATCGCCGTGCGTAGGACTCTCACTATCGCGGCCTCTCTTATTGTGGAGCACAGGCTCCAGAGGCGCAGGCTCAGTAGTTGTGGCTCACGGGCCCAGTTGCTCCACGGCCTGTGGGATCCTCCCAAGACCAGGGCTCGAACCCGTGTACCCTGCGTTGGCAGGCAGATTCTCAAGCAGTGCGCCACCAGAGAAGCCCCTGTTCTGCTTTATTTTAAAAGAAGTACACTTTTCAAGACTCCTAGGCCCCTCGGGTGTGCATCATTTTCCTTCCAATATCAGTGAGTACCTCCAGACCCCTGTGGGCCTGCTGAGCCACATCGAGGCCCAGAGGTCGGTCCCTCGGAGGCCTTCTGTGTATGCCGAGTGATGGGCAACACCCTGCACGTTTCTTAAAGGGAGCTACATTTCCAGAGCACTGGAAAAGCCTCAGGACAACACATCTAGCCAGTGTGACATGCCATGGAAATGTTCGTCATGGCCCCCGTCTGAGGTGCCATGAGAAAACACCCCGCTTAGAATTATTCGAGGACCTCGTACCTGAAGTCATTCTGCTCGAGGAGAAAGTCAGCATCCTACCATGCTGTGTCGCTAACGGGACATTCAGCGAGAGCACGTGCCTCAAGGTAAGGCCCTGAAGTGCCATGCAGAAGCGGACGCGTGCAGCAGTTTCCAGGAGGCCGTAGCCATTGCTCTGCATTATTTTAACGTCAGTACGCTTTCCAGGACATCTTGGAGCCCCGCGTGGGCACCCTATTCTCTGCAAGAACACTGAGTACCCTCAGGCCCCCATGGGCCTGCTAAGCCACATCCAGGCCCGTAGCCCTTCGGAGGCACTCTGTGTATGCCGAGTGTAGGGCAACAGACTGCACTCTTTCTTGGGACAGCTTGATTTCCTCAACACTCCCCCAGGTCTACGAACCGCTTTGTAGCAGGTCCAACATACCTTGCAAGTGTGACTCATTGCCCTAGTCTGAGCTGCACTGAGAATAACCCTCGGCTTCGCATTCCATCTGGGAACCCCTGCCTGAAGTGACCCTGCGTCCAGGAGAATGTCGGCTTGCGTTCCGACTGAAACTAAAGCCCAGTTCCTCGGGTAACACTGCAGGCTTTTGAAGAGCCATGGGCCCGGAGGCTTAGCTGGCGCATTCCTTGGTTGAGGAAGTTCACTATTTGCAGAACACCCTGCTTCGAGAACTTGATTCAGGGAAGGAACCACTGGGTAACCTGTGTCTCTTTGGACTTGTTAGAAAGCACAGGGATGTATGCTGCGTGTGCCCATGGAAATGGAGCCTGATGGAACTAGCCTTGCTTTCCCATTTTGAAAGCTCCATTCATGCTGCCTTGAAGCTACTTGAAATTGACTGCTGTTGACAGGCCACTAGCCACTGTAGGCATGGCTCTGGGAAGAAAATGAGTTTTCTCTAGGTAAGCCGGGTGCTTCGATGGCCGGGGTGGAGCTCATCCTGCCACGCTCTAGAGCTAAAGGGATACTCAAGGTGAGTACTGGCCTCGAGGTAAGTCCCTGAGTAGCCGCGCAGAAAGGTAGGCATGCAGCTCTTACCATGAGGTCTTAGTCGCTGTTCTGCTTTATTTTTTAAGTTTTATTGTTTTTTTAAGATTGATTTATTGATTGATTGATTGCTATGTTGGGTCTACGTTTCTGTGCTAGGGCGTTCTCCAGTTGCGGTAAGTGGGGCCACTCTTCATCACGGTGCGTAGGCCTCTCACTATGGCGGCCTCTCTTGTTGCGGAGCACAGGCTCCAGAGGCGCAGGCTCAGTAGTTGTGGCTCAAGGGCCCAGTTGCTCCGCAGCCTGTGGGATCCTCCCAGACCAGGGCTCGAACCCGTGTACCCTGCATTGGCAGACAGATTCTCAACCAGTGCGCCACCAGGGAAGCCCCTGTTCTGCTTTATTTTAAAGGAAGTACCCTTTTCAGGACTCCTAGGCCCCTCGGGTGTGCATCATTTTCCCTCCAAGATCAGTGAGTGCCTCCAGACCCCTGTGGGCCTGCTGAGCAACATCGAGGCCCTAAGGTCGGTCCCTCGGAGGCCCTCTGTGTATGCCGAGTGATGGGCAAAACCCTGCACGTTCCTTAAGGAGAGCTACATTTCCAGAGGACTGGAGCAGCCTCAGGACCACATTTCTAGCCAGTGCGACGTGTCATGGAAGTGTTCGTCACGGCCCCCTTCTGAGCTGCCATGAGAACACACTCTGCTTAGGATTCTTCGAGGACCTCGTTCCTGAAGTCACTCTGCTCGAGGAGAAAGTCAGCATCCTACCATGCTGTGGCGCTAACGGAACACTCAGTGTGAGCAGTTGTCTCGAGGTAAGGCTCTGAATTGCCATGCAGAAGCGGAGGCGTGCAGCATTTTCCATGAGGCCGTAGTCGCTGCGCTGCATTGTTTTAATGTCAGTACGCTTTGCAGGACATCTTAGAACCCCGCGTGGGCACCCTATTCGCTGCAAGAACACTGAGTACCCTCAGGCCCCCATGGGCCTGCTAAGCCACATCCAGGCCCGTAGCCCTTCGGAGGCACTCTGTGTATGCCGAGTGTAGGGCAACAGACTGCAATCTTTCTTGGGACAGCTTGATTTCCTCAACACTCCCACAGGTCGACGATCCCCTTTGTAGCAGGTCCAAGATACCGTGCAAGTGTGACTCATTGCCCTAGTCTGAGCTGCACTGAGAATAACCCTCGGCTTCGCATTCCATCTGGGACCCCCTGTCTGAAGTCACCCTGCCTCCAGGAGAATGTCGGCTTGCGTTCCGACTGCAACTAAAGCCCAGTTCCTCGTGTAACACTGCAGGCTTTTGAAGAGCCACGGGACCGGAGGCTTAGCAGAGGCATTCCTTGGTTGAGGCAGTTCGCTATTTGCAGAACACCCTGCTTCGAGGACTTGATTCAGGGCAGGAACCACTGGGTAACCTGTGTCTCTTTGGACTTGTTAGAAAGCACAGGGATGTATGCTGCGTGTGCCCATGGAAATGGGGGCCTGATGGAACTAGCCTTGCTTTCCCATTTTGAAAGCTCCATTCATGCTGCCTTGAAGCTACTTGAAATTGACTGCTGTTGACAGGCCACTAGCCACTGTAGGCATGGCTGTGGGAAGAAAATGAGTTCTCTCTAGGTAAGCCGGGTGCTTCGATGGCGGGGGTGGAGCTCATCCTGCCACGCTCTAGAGCTAAAGGGAAACTCAACGTGAGTACTGGCCTCGAGGTAAGTCCCTGAGTAGCCGCGCAGAAAGGTAGATGTGCAGACCTTTCCGTGAGGTCCTAGTCGCTGTTCTGCTTTATTTTAGTTTATTTTTTTAAATTTTTATTGTTTTTTTAAGATTTATTGATTGATTGATTGATTGCTATGTTGGGTCTTCGTTTCTGTGCTAGGGCTCTCTCCAGTTGCGGTAAGTGGGGGCCACTCTTCATCGCCGTGCGTAGGCCTCTCGCTATTGCGTCCTCTCTTGTTGCGGAGCACAGGCTCCAGAGGCGCAGGCTCAGTAGTTGTGGCTCACGGGCCCAGTTGCTCCGCGGCCTGTGGGATCCTCCCAAGACCAGGGCTGGAACCCGTGTACCCTGCATTGGCAGGCAGATTCTCAACCAGTGCGCCACCAGGGAAGCCCCTGTTCTGCTTTATTTTAAAGGAAGTACACTTTTCAAGACTCCTAGGCCCCTCGGGTGTGCATCATTTTCCTTCCAAGATCAGTGAATACCTCCAGAGCCCTGTGGGCCTGCTGAGCAACATCGAGGCCCAAAGGTCAGTCCCTCGGAGGCCCTCTGTGTATGCCAAGTGATGGGCAACACACTGCTCGTTCCTTAAGGAGAGCTACATTTTCAGAGCACTGGGACAGCCTCAGGACCACATTTCTACCCAGCGCGACGTGCCATGGATGTGTTCGTTATGGCCCCCGTGTGAGCTGCCATGATAAAACACTCTGCTTAGAATTCTTCGAGCACCTTGTACCTGAAGTCACTCTTCTCGAGGACAAAGTCAGCATCCTACCATGCTGTGTCGCTAACGGGACACTCAGCGTGAGCAGTTGTCTCGAGGTAAGGCCCTGAATTGCCATACGGAAGCGGACGCGTGCAGCAGTTTCCAGGAGGCCGTAGCCATTGCTCTGCATTATTTTAACGTCAGTACGCTTTCCAGGACATCTTGGAGCCCCGCGTGGGCACCCTATTCTCTGCAAGAACACTGAGTACCCTCCGGCCCCCATGGGCCTGCTAAGCCACATCCAGGCCCGTAGCCCTTCGGAGGCACTCTGTGTATGCCGAGTGTAGGGCAACAGAGTGCACTCTTTCTTGGGACAGCTTGATTTCCTCAACACTCCCACAGGTCGACGATCCCCTTTGTAGCAGGTCCAAGATACCGTGCAAGTGTGACTCATTGCCCTAGTCTGAGCTGCACTGAGCATAACCCTCGGCTTCGCATTCCATCTGGGACCCCCTGTCTGAAGTCACCCTGCCTCCAGGAGAATGTCGGCTTGCGTTCCGAGTGCAAGTAAACCCCAGTTCCTCGTTTAACACTGCAGGCTTTTGAAGAGGCTCGGGCGCGGAGTCGTAGCTGGGGCATTCCTTGGTTGAGGCAGTTCGCTATTTGCAGAACACCCTGCTTCGAGGAGTTGATTCAGGGAAGGAACCACTGGGTAACCTGTGTCTCTTTGGACTTGTTAGAAAGCACAGGGATGTATGCTGCGTGTGCCCGTGGAAATGGGGCCTGATGGAACTAGCCTTGCTTTCCCATTTTGAAAGCTCCATTCATGCTGCCTTGAAGCTACTTGAAATTGACTGCTGTTGACAGGCCACTAGCCACTGTAGGCATGGCTCTGGGAAGAAAATGAGTTTTCTCTAGGTAAGCCGGGTGCTTCGATGGCCGGGGTGGAGCTCATCCTGCCACGCTCTAGAGCTAAAGGAAACTCAACCTGAGTACTGGCCTCGAGGTAAGTCCCTGAGTAGCCACGCAGTAAGGTAGGCATGCAGCTCTTTCCATGAGGTCTTCGTCGCTGTTCTGCTTTATTTTAGTTTATTTTTTTAAATTTTTTATTGTTTTTTTAAGGTTTATTGATTGATTGATTGATTGCTATGTTGGGTCTTCGTTTCTGTGCTAGGGCTCTCTCCAGTTGCGGTAAGTGGGGGCCACTCTTCATCGCCGTGCGTAGGACTCTCACTATCGCGGCCTCTCTTGTTGTGGAGCACAGGCTCCAGAGGCGCAGGCTCAGTAGTTGTGGCTCACGGGCCCAGTTGCTCCACGGCCTGTGGGATCCTCCCAAGACCAGGGCTGGAACCCGTGTACCCTGCATTGGCAGGCAGATTCTCAACCAGTGCGCCACCAGGGAAGCCCCTGTTCTGCTTTATTTTAAAGGAAGTACACTTTTCAAGACTCCTAGGCCCCTCGGGTGTGCATCATTTTCCTTCCAAGATCAGTGAGTACCTCCAGAGCCCTGTGGGCCTGCTGAGCAACATCGAGGCCCAAAGGTCAGTCCCTCGGAGGCCCTCTGTGTATGCCAAGTGATGGGCAACACACTGCTCGTTCCTTAAGGAGAGCTACATTTTCAGAGCACTGGGACAGCCTCAGGACCACATTTCTACCCAGCGCGACGTGCCATGGATGTGTTCGTTATGGCCCCCGTGTGAGCTGCCATGATAAAACACTCTGCTTAGAATTCTTCGAGCACCTCGTACCTGAAGTCACTCTTCTCGAGGACAAAGTCAGCATCCTACCATGCTGTGTCGCTAACGGGACACTCAGCGTGAGCAGTTGTCTCGAGGTAAGGCCCTGAATTGCCATACGGAAGCGGACGCGTGCAGCAGTTTCCAGGAGGCCGTAGCCATTGCTCTGCATTATTTTAACGTCAGTACGCTTTCCAGGACATCTTGGAGCCCTGCGTGGGCACCCTATTATCTGCAAGAACACTGAGTACCCTCCGGCCCCCATGGGCCTGCTAAGCCACATCCAGGCCCGTAGCCCTTCGGAGGCACTCTGTGTATGCCGAGTGTAGGGCAACAGAGTGCACTGTTTCTTGGGACAGCTTGATTTCCTCAACACTCCCACAGGTCGACGATCCCCTTTGTAGCAGGTCCAAGATACCGTGCAAGTGTGACTCATTGCCCTAGTCTGAGCTGCACTGAGCATAACCCTCGGCTTCGCATTCCATCTGGGACCCCCTGTCTGAAGTCACCCTGCCTCCAGGAGAATGTCGGCTTGCGTTCCGAGTGCAAGTAAACCCCAGTTCCTCGTTTAACACTGCAGGCTTTTGAAGAGGCTCGGGCGTGGAGTCGTAGCTGGGGCATTCCTTGGTTGAGGCAGTTCGCTATTTGCAGAACACCCTGCTTCGAGGAGTTGATTCAGGGAAGGAACCACTGGGTAACCTGTGTCTCTTTGGACTTGTTAGAAAGCACAGGGATGTATGCTGCGTGTGCCCGTGGAAATGGGGCCTGATGGAACTAGCCTTGCTTTCCCATTTTGAAAGCTCCATTCATGCTGCCTTGAAGCTACTTGAAATTGACTGCTGTTGACAGGCCACTAGCCACTGTAGGCATGGCTCTGGGAAGAAAATGAGTTTTCTCTAGGTAAGCCGGGTGCTTCGATGGCCGGGGTGGAGCTCATCCTGCCACGCTCTAGAGCTAAAGGAAACTCAACCTGAGTACTGGCCTCGAGGTAAGTCCCTGAGTAGCCACGCAGTAAGGTAGGCATGCAGCTCTTTCCATGAGGTCTTCGACGCTGTTCTGCTTTATTTTAGTTTATTTTTTTAATTTTTTATTGTTTTTTTAAGGTTTATTGATTGATTGATTGATTGCTATGTTGGGTCTTCGTTTCTGTGCTAGGGCTCTCTCCAGTTGCGGTAAGTGGGGGCCACTCTTCATCGCCGTGCGTAGGACTCTCACTATCGCGGCCTCTCTTATTGTGGAGCACAGGCTCCAGAGGCGCAGGCTCAGTAGTTGTGGCTCACGGGCCCAGTTGCTCCACGGCCTGTGGGATCCTCCCAAGACCAGGGCTCGAACCCGTGTACCCTGCGTTGGCAGGCAGATTCTCAAGCAGTGCGCCACCAGAGAAGCCCCTGTTCTGCTTTATTTTAAAAGAAGTACACTTTTCAAGACTCCTAGGCCCCTCGGGTGTGCATCATTTTCCTTCCAATATCAGTGAGTACCTCCAGACCCCTGTGGGCCTGCTGAGCCACATCGAGGCCCAGAGGTCGGTCCCTCGGAGGCCTTCTGTGTATGCCGAGTGATGGGCAACACCCTGCACGTTTCTTAAAGGGAGCTACATTTCCAGAGCACTGGAAAAGCCTCAGGACAACACATCTAGCCAGTGTGACATGCCATGGAAATGTTCGTCATGGCCCCCGTCTGAGGTGCCATGAGAAAACACCCCGCTTAGAATTATTCGAGGACCTCGTACCTGAAGTCATTCTGCTCGAGGAGAAAGTCAGCATCCTACCATGCTGTGTCGCTAACGGGACATTCAGCGAGAGCACGTGCCTCAAGGTAAGGCCCTGAAGTGCCATGCAGAAGCAGAGGCGTGCAGCATTTTCCAGGAGGCCGTAGCCATTGCTCTGCATTATTTTAACGTCAGTACGCTTTCCAGGACATCTTGGAGCCCCGCGTGGGCACCCTATTCTCTGCAAGAACACTGAGTACCCTCCGGCCCCCATGGGCCTGCTAAGCCACATCCAGGCCCGTAGCCCTTCGGAGGCACTCTGTGTATGCCGAGTGTAGGGCAACAGAGTGCACTCTTTCTTGGGACAGCTTGATTTCCTCAACACTCCCACAGGTCGACGATCCCCTTTGTAGCAGGTCCAAGATACCGTGCAAGTGTGACTCATTGCCCTAGTCTGAGCTGCACTGAGCATAACCCTCGGCTTCGCATTCCATCTGGGACCCCCTGCCTGAAGTCACCCTGCCTCCAGGAGAATGTCGTCTTGCGTTCCGAGTGCAAGTAAACCCCAGTTCCTCGTTTAACACTGCAGGCTTTTGAAGAGGCTCGGGCCCGGAGTCGTAGCTGGGGCGTTCCTTGGTTGCAGCAGTTCGCTCTTTGAAGAACACCCTGCTTCGAGGAGTTGATTCAGGGAAGGAACCACTGGGTAACCTGTGTCTCTTTGGACTTGTTAGAAAGCACAGGGATGTATGCTGCGTGTGCCCGTGGAAATGGGGCCTGATGGAACTAACCTTGCTTTCCCATTTTGAAAGCTCCATTCATGCTGCCTTGAAGCTACTTGAAATTGACTGCTGTTGACAGGCCACTAGCCACTGTAGGCATGGCTCTGGGAAGAAAATGAGTTTTCTCTAGGTAAGCAGGGTGCTTCGATGGCCGGGGTGGAGCTCATCCTGCCACGCTCTAGAGCTAAAGGGATACTCAAGGTGAGTACTGGCCTCGAGGTAAGTCCCTGAGTAGCCGCGCAGAAAGGTAGGCATGCAGCTCTTACCATGAGGTCTTAGTCGCTGTTCTGCTTTATTTTTTAATTTTTATTGTTTTTTTAAGATTGATTTATTGATTGATTGATTGCTATGTTGGGTCTACGTTTCTGTGCTAGGGCGTTCTCCAGTTGCGGTAAGTGGGGCCACTCTTCATCATGGTGCGTAGGCCTCTCACTATGGCGGCCTCTCTTGTTGCGGAGCACAGGCTCCAGAGGCGCAGGCTCAGTAGTTGTGGCTCAAGGGCCCAGTTGCTCCGCGGCCTGTGGGATCCTCCCAGACCAGGGCTCGAACCCGTGTACCCTGCATTGGCAGACAGATTCTCAACCAGTGCGCCACCAGGGAAGCCCCTGTTCTGCTTTATTTTAAAGGAAGTACCCTTTTCAGGACTCCTAGGCCCCTCGGGTGTGCATCATTTTCCCTCCAATATCAGTGAGTGCCTCCAGACCCCTGTGGGCCTGCTGAGCAACATCGAGGCCCTAAGGTCGGTCCCTCGGAGGCCCTCTGTGTATGCCGAGTGATGGGCAAAACCCTGCACGTTCCTTAAGGAGAGCTACATTTCCAGAGGACTGGAGCAGCCTCAGGACCACATTTCTAGCCAGTGCGACGTGTCATGGAAGTGTTCGTCACGGCCCCCTTCTGAGCTGCCATGAGAACACACTCTGCTTAGGATTCTTCGAGGACCTTGTTCCTGAAGTCACTCTGCTTGAGGAGAAAGTCAGCATCCTACCATGCTGTGGCGCTAACGGAACACTCAGTGTGAGCAGTTGTCTCGAGGTAAGGCTCTGAATTGCCATGCAGAAGCGGAGGCGTGCAGCATTTTCCATGAGGCCGTAGTCGCTGCTCTGCATTGTTTTAATGTCAGTACGCTTTGCAGGACATCTTAGAACCCCGCGTGGGCACCCTATTCGCTGCAAGAACACTGAGTACCCTCAGGCCCCCATGGGCCTGCTAAGCCACATCCAGGCCCGTAGCCCTTCGGAGGCACTCTGTGTATGCCGAGTGTAGGGCAACAGAGTGCACTCTTTCTTGGGACAGCTTGATTTCCTCAACACTCCCACAGGTCGACGATCCCCTTTGTAGCAGGTCCAAGATACCGTGCAAGTGTGACTCATTGCCCTAGTCTGAGCTGCACTGAGCATAACCCTCGGCTTCGCATTCCATCTGGGACCCCCTGCCTGAAGTCACCCTGCCTCCAGGAGAATGTCGGCTTGCGTTCCGAGTGCAAGTAAACCCCAGTTCCTCGTTTAACACTGCAGGCTTTTGAAGAGGCTTGGGCCCGGAGTCGTAGCTGGGGCGTTCCTTGGTTGCGGCAGTTCACTATTTGAAGAACACCCTGCTTCGAGGAGTTGAGTCAGGGAAGGAACCACTGGGTAACCTGTGTCTCTTTGGACTTGTTAGAAAGCACAGGGATGTATGCTGCGTGTGCCCGTGGAAATGGGGCCTGATGGAACTAACCTTGCTTTCCCATTTTGAAAGCTCCATTCATGCTGCCTTGAAGCTACTTGAAATTGACTGCTGTTGACAGGCCACTAGCCACTGTAGGCATGGCTCTGGGAAGAAAATGAGTTTTCTCTAGGTAAGCAGGGTGCTTCGATGGCCGGGGTGGAGCTCATCCTGCCACGCTCTAGAGCTAAAGGGATACTCAAGGTGAGTACTGGCCTCGAGGTAAGTCCCTGAGTAGCCGCGCAGAAAGGTAGGCATGCAGCTCTTACCATGAGGTCTTAGTCGCTGTTCTGCTTTATTTTTTAATTTTTATTGTTTTTTTAAGATTGATTTATTGATTGATTGATTGCTATGTTGGGTCTACGTTTCTGTGCTAGGGCGTTCTCCAGTTGCGGTAAGTGGGGCCACTCTTCATCACGGTGCGTAGGCCTCTCACTATGGCGGCCTCTCTTGTTGCGGAGCACAGGCTCCAGAGGCGCAGGCTCAGTAGTTGTGGCTCAAGGGCCCAGTTGCTCCGCGGCCTGTGGGATCCTCCCAGACCAGGGCTCGAACCCGTGTACCCTGCATTGGCAGACAGATTCTCAACCAGTGCGCCACCAGGGAAGCCCCTGTTCTGCTTTATTTTAAAGGAAGTACCCTTTTCAGGACTCCTAGGCCCCTCGGGTGTGCATCATTTTCCCTCCAATATCAGTGAGTGCCTCCAGACCCCTGTGGGCCTGCTGAGCAACATCGAGGCCCTAAGGTCGGTCCCTCGGAGGCCCTCTGTGTATGCCGAGTGATGGGCAAAACCCTGCACGTTCCTTAAGGAGAGCTACATTTCCAGAGGACTGGAGCAGCCTCAGGACCACATTTCTAGCCAGTGCGACGTGTCATGGAAGTGTTCGTCACGGCCCCCTTCTGAGCTGCCATGAGAACACACTCTGCTTAGGATTCTTCGAGGACCTCGTTCCTGAAGTCACTCTGCTCGAGGAGAAAGTCAGCATCCTACCATGCTGTGGCGCTAACGGAACACTCAGTGTGAGCAGTTGTCTCGAGGTAAGGCTCTGAATTGCCATGCAGAAGCGGAGGCGTGCAGCATTTTCCATGAGGCCGTAGTCGCTGCTCTGCATTGTTTTAATGTCAGTACGCTTTGCAGGACATCTTAGAACCCCGCGTGGGCACCCTATTCGCTGCAAGAACACTGAGTACCCTCAGGCCCCCATGGGTCTGCTAAGCCACATCCAGGCCTGTAGCCCTTCGGAGGCACTCTGTGTATGCCGAGTGTAGGGCAACAGACTGCAATCTTTCTTGGGACAGCTTGATTTCCTCAACACTCCCACAGGTCGACGATCCCCTTTGTAGCAGGTCCAAGATACCGTGCAAGTGTGACTCATTGCCCTAGTCTGAGCTGCACTGAGAATAACCCTCGGCTTCGCATTCCATCTGGGACCCCCTGTCTGAAGTCACCCTGCCTCCAGGAGAATGTCGGCTTGCGTTCCGACTGCAACTAAAGCCCAGTTCCTCGTGTAACACTGCAGGCTTTTGAAGAGCCACGGGACCGGAGGCTTAGCAGAGGCATTCCTTGGTTGAGGCAGTTCGCTATTTGCAGAACACTCTGCTTCGAGGAGTTGATTCAGGGAAGGAACCACTGGGTAACCTGTGTCTCTTTGGACTTGTTAGAAAGCACAGGGATGTATGCTGCGTGTGCCCATGGAAATGGGGGCCTGATGGAACTAGCCTTGCTTTCCCATTTTGAAAGCTCCATTCATGCTGCCTTGAAGCTACTTGAAATTGACTGCTGTTGACAGGCCACTAGCCACTGTAGGCATGGCTCTGGGAAGAAAATGAGTTTTCTCTAGGTAAGCCGGGTGCTTCGATGGCCGGGGTGGAGCTCATCCTGCCACGCTCTAGAGCTAAAGGAAACTCAACCTGAGTACTGGCCTCGAGGTAAGTCCCTGAGTAGCCACGCAGTAAGGTAGGCATGCAGCTCTTTCCATGAGGTCTTCGACGCTGTTCTGCTTTATTTTAGTTTATTTTTTTAATTTTTTATTGTTTTTTTAAGGTTTATTGATTGATTGATTGATTGCTATGTTGGGTCTTCGTTTCTGTGCTAGGGCTCTCTCCAGTTGCGGTAAGTGGGGGCCACTCTTCATCGCCGTGCGTAGGACTCTCACTATCGCGGCCTCTCTTATTGTGGAGCACAGGCTCCAGAGGCGCAGGCTCAGTAGTTGTGGCTCACGGGCCCAGTTGCTCCACGGCCTGTGGGATCCTCCCAAGACCAGGGCTCGAACCCGTGTACCCTGCGTTGGCAGGCAGATTCTCAAGCAGTGCGCCACCAGAGAAGCCCCTGTTCTGCTTTATTTTAAAAGAAGTACACTTTTCAAGACTCCTAGGCCCCTCGGGTGTGCATCATTTTCCTTCCAATATCAGTGAGTACCTCCAGACCCCTGTGGGCCTGCTGAGCCACATCGAGGCCCAGAGGTCGGTCCCTCGGAGGCCTTCTGTGTATGCCGAGTGATGGGCAACACCCTGCACGTTTCTTAAAGGGAGCTACATTTCCAGAGCACTGGAAAAGCCTCAGGACAACACATCTAGCCAGTGTGACATGCCATGGAAATGTTCGTCATGGCCCCCGTCTGAGGTGCCATGAGAAAACACCCCGCTTAGAATTATTCGAGGACCTCGTACCTGAAGTCATTCTGCTCGAGGAGAAAGTCAGCATCCTACCATGCTGTGTCGCTAACGGGACATTCAGCGAGAGCACGTGCCTCAAGGTAAGGCCCTGAAGTGCCATGCAGAAGCAGAGGAGTGCAGCATTTTCCAGGAGGCCGTAGCCATTGCTCTGCATTATTTTAACGTCAGTACGCTTTCCAGGACATCTTGGAGCCCCGCGTGGGCACCCTATTCTCTGCAAGAACACTGAGTACCCTCCGGCCCCCATGGGCCTGCTAAGCCACATCCAGGCCCGTAGCCCTTCGGAGGCACTCTGTGTATGCCGAGTGTAGGGCAACAGAGTGCACTCTTTCTTGGGACAGCTTGATTTCCTCAACACTCCCACAGGTCGACGATCCCCTTTGTAGCAGGTCCAAGATACCGTGCAAGTGTGACTCATTGCCCTAGTCTGAGCTGCACTGAGCATAAACCTCGGCTTCGCATTCCATCTGGGACCCCCTGCCTGAAGTCACCCTGCCTCCAGGAGAATGTCGTCTTGCGTTCCGAGTGCAAGTAAACCCCAGTTCCTCGTTTAACACTGCAGGCTTTTGAAGAGGCTCGGGCCCGGAGTCGTAGCTGGGGCGTTCCTTGGTTGCAGCAGTTCGCTCTTTGAAGAACACCCTGCTTCGAGGAGTTGATTCAGGGAAGGAACCACTGGGTAACCTGTGTCTCTTTGGACTTGTTAGAAAGCACAGGGATGTATGCTGCGTGTGCCCGTGGAAATGGGGCCTGATGGAACTAACCTTGCTTTCCCATTTTGAAAGCTCCATTCATGCTGCCTTGAAGCTACTTGAAATTGACTGCTGTTGACAGGCCACTAGCCACTGTAGGCATGGCTCTGGGAAGAAAATGAGTTTTCTCTAGGTAAGCAGGGTGCTTCGATGGCCGGGGTGGAGCTCATCCTGCCACGCTCTAGAGCTAAAGGGATACTCAAGGTGAGTACTGGCCTCGAGGTAAGTCCCTGAGTAGCCGCGCAGAAAGGTAGGCATGCAGCTCTTACCATGAGGTCTTAGTCGCTGTTCTGCTTTATTTTTTAATTTTTATTGTTTTTTTAAGATTGATTTATTGATTGATTGATTGCTATGTTGGGTCTACGTTTCTGTGCTAGGGCGTTCTCCAGTTGCGGTAAGTGGGGCCACTCTTCATCATGGTGCGTAGGCCTCTCACTATGGCGGCCTCTCTTGTTGCGGAGCACAGGCTCCAGAGGCGCAGGCTCAGTAGTTGTGGCTCAAGGGCCCAGTTGCTCCGCGGCCTGTGGGATCCTCCCAGACCAGGGCTCGAACCCGTGTACCCTGCATTGGCAGACAGATTCTCAACCAGTGCGCCACCAGGGAAGCCCCTGTTCTGCTTTATTTTAAAGGAAGTACCCTTTTCAGGACTCCTAGGCCCCTCGGGTGTGCATCATTTTCCCTCCAATATCAGTGAGTGCCTCCAGACCCCTGTGGGCCTGCTGAGCAACATCGAGGCCCTAAGGTCGGTCCCTCGGAGGCCCTCTGTGTATGCCGAGTGATGGGCAAAACCCTGCACGTTCCTTAAGGAGAGCTACATTTCCAGAGGACTGGAGCAGCCTCAGGACCACATTTCTAGCCAGTGCGACGTGTCATGGAAGTGTTCGTCACGGCCCCCTTCTGAGCTGCCATGAGAACACACTCTGCTTAGGATTCTTCGAGGACCTTGTTCCTGAAGTCACTCTGCTTGAGGAGAAAGTCAGCATCCTACCATGCTGTGGCGCTAACGGAACACTCAGTGTGAGCAGTTGTCTCGAGGTAAGGCTCTGAATTGCCATGCAGAAGCGGAGGCGTGCAGCATTTTCCATGAGGCCGTAGTCGCTGCTCTGCATTGTTTTAATGTCAGTACGCTTTGCAGGACATCTTAGAACCCCGCGTGGGCACCCTATTCGCTGCAAGAACACTGAGTACCCTCAGGCCCCCATGGGCCTGCTAAGCCACATCCAGGCCCGTAGCCCTTCGGAGGCACTCTGTGTATGCCGAGTGTAGGGCAACAGAGTGCACTCTTTCTTGGGACAGCTTGATTTCCTCAACACTCCCACAGGTCGACGATCCCCTTTGTAGCAGGTCCAAGATACCGTGCAAGTGTGACTCATTGCCCTAGTCTGAGCTGCACTGAGCATAACCCTCGGCTTCGCATTCCATCTGGGACCCCCTGCCTGAAGTCACCCTGCCTCCAGGAGAATGTCGGCTTGCGTTCCGAGTGCAAGTAAACCCCAGTTCCTCGTTTAACACTGCAGGCTTTTGAAGAGGCTTGGGCCCGGAGTCGTAGCTGGGGCGTTCCTTGGTTGCGGCAGTTCACTATTTGAAGAACACCCTGCTTCGAGGAGTTGAGTCAGGGAAGGAACCACTGGGTAACCTGTGTCTCTTTGGACTTGTTAGAAAGCACAGGGATGTATGCTGCGTGTGCCCGTGGAAATGGGGCCTGATGGAACTAACCTTGCTTTCCCATTTTGAAAGCTCCATTCATGCTGCCTTGAAGCTACTTGAAATTGACTGCTGTTGACAGGCCACTAGCCACTGTAGGCATGGCTCTGGGAAGAAAATGAGTTTTCTCTAGGTAAGCCGGGTGCTTCG
The DNA here is from genome assembly GCF_965194805.1 of Balaenoptera borealis. NCBI lineage: Eukaryota > Metazoa > Chordata > Mammalia > Artiodactyla > Balaenopteridae > Balaenoptera > Balaenoptera borealis. The sequence goes on along the minus strand of NW_028122591.1, from coordinate 60,635 downwards.
ATGGCCGGGGTGGAGCTCATCCTGCCACGCTCTAGAGCTAAAGGGATACTCAAGGTGAGTACTGGCCTCGAGGTAAGTCCCTGAGTAGCCGCGCAGAAAGGTAGGCATGCAGCTCTTACCATGAGGTCTTAGTCGCTGTTCTGCTTTATTTTTTAATTTTTATTGTTTTTTTAAGATTGATTTATTGATTGATTGATTGCTATGTTGGGTCTACGTTTCTGTGCTAGGGCGTTCTCCAGTTGCGGTAAGTGGGGCCACTCTTCATCACGGTGCGTAGGCCTCTCACTATGGCGGCCTCTCTTGTTGCGGAGCACAGGCTCCAGAGGCGCAGGCTCAGTAGTTGTGGCTCAAGGGCCCAGTTGCTCCGCGGCCTGTGGGATCCTCCCAGACCAGGGCTCGAACCCGTGTACCCTGCATTGGCAGACAGATTCTCAACCAGTGCGCCACCAGGGAAGCCCCTGTTCTGCTTTATTTTAAAGGAAGTACCCTTTTCAGGACTCCTAGGCCCCTCGGGTGTGCATCATTTTCCCTCCAATATCAGTGAGTGCCTCCAGACCCCTGTGGGCCTGCTGAGCAACATCGAGGCCCTAAGGTCGGTCCCTCGGAGGCCCTCTGTGTATGCCGAGTGATGGGCAAAACCCTGCACGTTCCTTAAGGAGAGCTACATTTCCAGAGGACTGGAGCAGCCTCAGGACCACATTTCTAGCCAGTGCGACGTGTCATGGAAGTGTTCGTCACGGCCCCCTTCTGAGCTGCCATGAGAACACACTCTGCTTAGGATTCTTCGAGGACCTCGTTCCTGAAGTCACTCTGCTCGAGGAGAAAGTCAGCATCCTACCATGCTGTGGCGCTAACGGAACACTCAGTGTGAGCAGTTGTCTCGAGGTAAGGCTCTGAATTGCCATGCAGAAGCGGAGGCGTGCAGCATTTTCCATGAGGCCGTAGTCGCTGCTCTGCATTGTTTTAATGTCAGTACGCTTTGCAGGACATCTTAGAACCCCGCGTGGGCACCCTATTCGCTGCAAGAACACTGAGTACCCTCAGGCCCCCATGGGTCTGCTAAGCCACATCCAGGCCTGTAGCCCTTCGGAGGCACTCTGTGTATGCCGAGTGTAGGGCAACAGACTGCAATCTTTCTTGGGACAGCTTGATTTCCTCAACACTCCCACAGGTCGACGATCCCCTTTGTAGCAGGTCCAAGATACCGTGCAAGTGTGACTCATTGCCCTAGTCTGAGCTGCACTGAGAATAACCCTCGGCTTCGCATTCCATCTGGGACCCCCTGTCTGAAGTCACCCTGCCTCCAGGAGAATGTCGGCTTGCGTTCCGACTGCAACTAAAGCCCAGTTCCTCGTGTAACACTGCAGGCTTTTGAAGAGCCACGGGACCGGAGGCTTAGCAGAGGCATTCCTTGGTTGAGGCAGTTCGCTATTTGCAGAACACTCTGCTTCGAGGAGTTGATTCAGGGAAGGAACCACTGGGTAACCTGTGTCTCTTTGGACTTGTTAGAAAGCACAGGGATGTATGCTGCGTGTGCCCATGGAAATGGGGGCCTGATGGAACTAGCCTTGCTTTCCCATTTTGAAAGCTCCATTCATGCTGCCTTGAAGCTACTTGAAATTGACTGCTGTTGACAGGCCACTAGCCACTGTAGGCATGGCTCTGGGAAGAAAATGAGTTTTCTCTAGGTAAGCCGGGTGCTTCGATGGCCGGGGTGGAGCTCATCCTGCCACGCTCTAGAGCTAAAGGGAAACTCAACGTGAGTACTGGCCTCGAGGTAAGTCCCTGAGTAGCCGCGCAGAAAGGTAGCTGTGCAGACCTTTCCATGAGGTCCTAGTCGCTGTTCTGCTTTATTTTAGTTTATTTTTTTAAATTTTTATTGTTTTTTTAAGATTTATTGATTGATTGATTGATTGCTATGTTGGGTCTTCGTTTCTGTGCTAGGGCTCTCTCCAGTTGCGGTAAGTGGGGGCCACTCTTCATCGCCGTGCGTAGGCCTCTCGCTATTGCGGCCTCTCTTGTTGTGGAGCACAGGCTCCAGAGGCGCAGGCTCAGTAGTTGTGGCTCACGGGCCCAGTTGCTCCGCGGCCTGTGGGATCCTCCCAAGACCAGGGCTGGAACCCGTGTACCCTGCATTGGCAGGCAGATTCTCAACCAGTGCGCCACCAGGGAAGCCCCTGTTCTGCTTTATTTTAAAGGAAGTACACTTTTCAAGACTCCTAGGCCCCTCGGGTGTGCATCATTTTCCTTCCAAGATCAGTGAGTACCTCCAGAGCCCTGTGGGCCTGCTGAGCAACATCGAGGCCCAAAGGTCAGTCCCTCGGAGGCCCTCTGTGTATGCCAAGTGATGGGCAACACACTGCTCGTTCCTTAAGGAGAGCTACATTTTCAGAGCACTAGAACAGCCTCAGGACCACATTTCTACCCAGCGCGATGTGCCATGGATGTGTTCGTTATGGCCCCCGTGTGAGCTGCCATGATAAAACACTCTGCTTAGAATTCTTCGAGCACCTCGTACCTGAAGTCACTCTTCTCGAGGACAAAGTCAGCATCCTACCATGCTGTGTCGCTAACGGGACACTGAGCGTGAGCAGTTATCTCGAGGTAAGGCCCTGAATGCCATGCAGAAGCGGACGCGTGCAGCAGTTTCCAGGAGGCCGTAGCCATTGCTCTGCATTATTTTAACGTCAGTACGCTTTCCAGGACATCTTGGAGCCCCGCGTGGGCACCCTATTCTCTGCAAGAACACTGAGTACCCTCCGGCCCCCATGGGCCTGCTAAGCCACATCCAGGCCCGTAGCCCTTCGGAGGCACTCTGTGTATGCCGAGTGTAGGGCAACAGAGTGCACTCTTTCTTGGGACAGCTTGATTTCCTCAACACTCCCACAGGTCGACGATCCCCTTTGTAGCAGGTCCAAGATACCGTGCAAGTGTGACTCATTGCCCTAGTCTGAGCTGCACTGAGCATAACCCTCGGCTTCGCATTCCATCTGGGTCCCCCTGCCTGAAGTCACCCTGCCTCCAGGAGAATGTCGGCTTGCGTTCCGAGTGCAAGTAAACCCCAGTTCCTCGTTTAACACTGCAGGCTTTTGAAGAGGCTCGGGCCCGGAGTCGTAGCTGGGGCGTTCCTTGGTTGCAGCAGTTCGCTCTTTGAAGAACACCCTGCTTCGAGGAGTTGATTCAGGGAAGGAACCACTGGGTAACCTGTGTCTCTTTGGACTTGTTAGAAAGCACAGGGATGTATGCTGCGTGTGCCCGTGGAAATGGGGCCTGATGGAACTAACCTTGCTTTCCCATTTTGAAAGCTCCATTCATGCTGCCTTGAAGCTACTTGAAATTGACTGCTGTTGACAGGCCACTAGCCACTGTAGGCATGGCTCTGGGAAGAAAATGAGTTTTCTCTAGGTAAGCAGGGTGCTTCGATGGCCGGGGTGGAGCTCATCCTGCCACGCTCTAGAGCTAAAGGGATACTCAAGGTGAGTACTGGCCTCGAGGTAAGTCCCTGAGTAGCCGCGCAGAAAGGTAGGCATGCAGCTCTTACCATGAGGTCTTAGTCGCTGTTCTGCTTTATTTTTTAATTTTTATTGTTTTTTTAAGATTGATTTATTGATTGATTGATTGCTATGTTGGGTCTACGTTTCTGTGCTAGGGCGTTCTCCAGTTGCAGTAAGTGGGGCCACTCTTCATCACGGTGCGTAGGCCTCTCACTATGGCGGCCTCTCTTGTTGCGGAGCACAGGCTCCAGAGGCGCAGGCTCAGTAGTTGTGGCTCAAGGGCCCAGTTGCTCCGCGGCCTGTGGGATCCTCCCAGACCAGGGCTCGAACCCGTGTACCCTGCATTGGCAGACAGATTCTCAACCAGTGCGCCACCAGGGAAGCCCCTGTTCTGCTTTATTTTAAAGGAAGTACCCTTTTCAGGACTCCTAGGCCCCTCGGGTGTGCATCATTTTCCCTCCAATATCAGTGAGTGCCTCCAGACCCCTGTGGGCCTGCTGAGCAACATCGAGGCCCTAAGGTCGGTCCCTCGGAGGCCCTCTGTGTATGCCGAGTGATGGGCAAAACCCTGCACGTTCCTTAAGGAGAGCTACATTTCCAGAGGACTGGAGCAGCCTCAGGACCACATTTCTAGCCAGTGCGACGTGTCATGGAAGTGTTCGTCACGGCCCCCTTCTGAGCTGCCATGAGAACACACTCTGCTTAGGATTCTTCGAGGACCTTGTTCCTGAAGTCACTCTGCTTGAGGAGAAAGTCAGCATCCTACCATGCTGTGGCGCTAACGGAACACTCAGTGTGAGCAGTTGTCTCGAGGTAAGGCTCTGAATTGCCATGCAGAAGCGGAGGCGTGCAGCATTTTCCATGAGGCCGTAGTCGCTGCTCTGCATTGTTTTAATGTCAGTACGCTTTGCAGGACATCTTAGAACCCCGCGTGGGCACCCTATTCGCTGCAAGAACACTGAGTACCCTCAGGCCCCCATGGGCCTGCTAAGCCACATCCAGGCCCGTAGCCCTTCGGAGGCACTCTGTGTATGCCGAGTGTAGGGCAACAGAGTGCACTCTTTCTTGGGACAGCTTGATTTCCTCAACACTCCCACAGGTCGACGATCCCCTTTGTAGCAGGTCCAAGATACCGTGCAAGTGTGACTCATTGCCCTAGTCTGAGCTGCACTGAGCATAACCCTCGGCTTCGCATTCCATCTGGGACCCCCTGCCTGAAGTCACCCTGCCTCCAGGAGAATGTCGGCTTGCGTTCCGAGTGCAAGTAAACCCCAGTTCCTCGTTTAACACTGCAGGCTTTTGAAGAGGCTCGGGCCCGGAGTCGTAGCTGGGGCGTTCCTTGGTTGCGGCAGTTCACTATTTGAAGAACACCCTGCTTCGAGGAGTTGAGTCAGGGAAGGAACCACTGGGTAACCTGTGTCTCTTTGGACTTGTTAGAAAGCACAGGGATGTATGCTGCGTGTGCCCGTGGAAATGGGGCCTGATGGAACTAACCTTGCTTTCCCATTTTGAAAGCTCCATTCATGCTGCCTTGAAGCTACTTGAAATTGACTGCTGTTGACAGGCCACTAGCCACTGTAGGCATGGCTCTGGGAAGAAAATGAGTTTTCTCTAGGTAAGCAGGGTGCTTCGATGGCCGGGGTGGAGCTCATCCTGCCACGCTCTAGAGCTAAAGGGATACTCAAGGTGAGTACTGGCCTCGAGGTAAGTCCCTGAGTAGCCGCGCAGAAAGGTAGGCATGCAGCTCTTACCATGAGGTCTTAGTCGCTGTTCTGCTTTATTTTTTAATTTTTATTGTTTTTTTAAGATTGATTTATTGATTGATTGATTGCTATGTTGGGTCTACGTTTCTGTGCTAGGGCGTTCTCCAGTTGCGGTAAGTGGGGCCACTCTTCATCACGGTGCGTAGGCCTCTCACTATGGCGGCCTCTCTTGTTGCGGAGCACAGGCTCCAGAGGCGCAGGCTCAGTAGTTGTGGCTCAAGGGCCCAGTTGCTCCGCGGCCTGTGGGATCCTCCCAGACCAGGGCTCGAACCCGTGTACCCTGCATTGGCAGACAGATTCTCAACCAGTGCGCCACCAGGGAAGCCCCTGTTCTGCTTTATTTTAAAGGAAGTACCCTTTTCAGGACTCCTAGGCCCCTCGGGTGTGCATCATTTTCCCTCCAATATCAGTGAGTGCCTCCAGACCCCTGTGGGCCTGCTGAGCAACATCGAGGCCCTAAGGTCGGTCCCTCGGAGGCCCTCTGTGTATGCCGAGTGATGGGCAAAACCCTGCACGTTCCTTAAGGAGAGCTACATTTCCAGAGGACTGGAGCAGCCTCAGGACCACATTTCTAGCCAGTGCGACGTGTCATGGAAGTGTTCGTCACGGCCCCCTTCTGAGCTGCCATGAGAACACACTCTGCTTAGGATTCTTCGAGGACCTCGTTCCTGAAGTCACTCTGCTCGAGGAGAAAGTCAGCATCCTACCATGCTGTGGCGCTAACGGAACACTCAGTGTGAGCAGTTGTCTCGAGGTAAGGCTCTGAATTGCCATGCAGAAGCGGAGGCGTGCAGCATTTTCCATGAGGCCGTAGTCGCTGCTCTGCATTGTTTTAATGTCAGTACGCTTTGCAGGACATCTTAGAACCCCGCGTGGGCACCCTATTCGCTGCAGGAACACTGAGTACCCTCAGGCCCCCATGGGTCTGCTAAGCCACATCCAGGCCTGTAGCCCTTCGGAGGCACTCTGTGTATGCCGAGTGTAGGGCAACAGACTGCAATCTTTCTTGGGACAGCTTGATTTCCTCAACACTCCCACAGGTCGACGATCCCCTTTGTAGCAGGTCCAAGATACCGTGCAAGTGTGACTCATTGCCCTAGTCTGAGCTGCACTGAGAATAACCCTCGGCTTCGCATTCCATCTGGGACCCCCTGTCTGAAGTCACCCTGCCTCCAGGAGAATGTCGGCTTGCGTTCCGACTGCAACTAAAGCCCAGTTCCTCGTGTAACACTGCAGGCTTTTGAAGAGCCACGGGACCGGAGGCTTAGCAGAGGCATTCCTTGGTTGAGGCAGTTCGCTATTTGCAGAACACCCTGCTTCGAGGAGTTGATTCAGGGAAGGAACCACTGGGTAACCTGTGTCTCTTTGGACTTGTTAGAAAGCACAGGGATGTATGCTGCGTGTGCCCATGGAAATGGGGGCCTGATGGAACTAGCCTTGCTTTCCCATTTTGAAAGCTCCATTCATGCTGCCTTGAAGCTACTTGAAATTGACTGCTGTTGACAGGCCACTAGCCACTGTAGGCATGGCTCTGGGAAGAAAATGAGTTTTCTCTAGGTAAGCCGGGTGCTTCGATGGCCGGGGTGGAGCTCATCCTGCCACGCTCTAGAGCTAAAGGGAAACTCAACGTGAGTACTGGCCTCGAGGTAAGTCCCTGAGTAGCCGCGCAGAAAGGTAGCTGTGCAGACCTTTCCATGAGGTCCTAGTCGCTGTTCTGCTTTATTTTAGTTTATTTTTTTAAATTTTTATTGTTTTTTTTAGATTTATTGATTGATTGATTGATTGCTATGTTGGGTCTTCGTTTCTGTGCTAGGGCTCTCTCCAGTTGCGGTAAGTGGGGGCCACTCTTCATCGCCGTGCGTAGGCCTCTCGCTATTGCGGCCTCTCTTGTTGTGGAGCACAGGCTCCAGAGGCGCAGGCTCAGTAGTTGTGGCTCACGGGCCCAGTTGCTCCGCGGCCTGTGGGATCCTCCCAAGACCAGGGCTGGAACCCGTGTACCCTGCATTGGCAGGCAGATTCTCAACCAGTGCGCCACCAGGGAAGCCCCTGTTCTGCTTTATTTTAAAGGAAGTACACTTTTCAAGACTCCTAGGCCCCTCGGGTGTGCATCATTTTCCTTCCAAGATCAGTGAGTACCTCCAGAGCCCTGTGGGCCTGCTGAGCAACATCGAGGCCCAAAGGTCAGTCCCTCGGAGGCCCTCTGTGTATGCCAAGTGATGGGCAACACACTGCTCGTTCCTTAAGGAGAGCTACATTTTCAGAGCACTGGAACAGCCTCAGGACCACATTTCTACCCAGCGCGACGTGCCATGGATGTGTTCGTTATGGCCCCCATGTGAGCTGCCATGATAAAACACTCTGCTTAGAATTCTTCGAGCACCTCGTACCTGAAGTCACTCTTCTCGAGGACAAAGTCAGCATCCTACCATGCTGTGTCGCTAACGGGACACTGAGCGTGAGCAGTTATCTCGAGGTAAGGCCCTGAATGCCATGCAGAAGCGGACGCGTGCAGCAGTTTCCAGGAGGCCGTAGCCATTGCTCTGCATTATTTTAACGTCAGTACGCTTTCCAGGACATCTTGGAGCCCCGCGTGGGCACCCTATTCTCTGCAAGAACACTGAGTACCCTCCGGCCCCCATGGGCCTGCTAAGCCACATCCAGGCCCGTAGCCCTTCGGAGGCACTCTGTGTATGCCGAGTGTAGGGCAACAGAGTGCACTCTTTCTTGGGACAGCTTGATTTCCTCAACACTCCCACAGGTCGACGATCCCCTTTGTAGCAGGTCCAAGATACCGTGCAAGTGTGACTCATTGCCCTAGTCTGAGCTGCACTGAGCATAACCCTCGGCTTCGCATTCCATCTGGGACCCCCTGCCTGAAGTCACCCTGCCTCCAGGAGAATGTCGGCTTGCGTTCCGAGTGCAAGTAAACCCCAGTTCCTCGTTTAACACTGCAGGCTTTTGAAGAGGCTCGGGCCCGGAGTCGTAGCTGGGGCGTTCCTTGGTTGCAGCAGTTCGCTCTTTGAAGAACACCCTGCTTCGAGGAGTTGATTCAGGGAAGGAACCACTGGGTAACCTGTGTCTCTTTGGACTTGTTAGAAAGCACAGGGATGTATGCTGCGTGTGCCCGTGGAAATGGGGCCTGATGGAACTAACCTTGCTTTCCCATTTTGAAAGCTCCATTCATGCTGCCTTGAAGCTACTTGAAATTGACTGCTGTTGACAGGCCACTAGCCACTGTAGGCATGGCTCTGGGAAGAAAATGAGTTTTCTCTAGGTAAGCAGGGTGCTTCGATGGCCGGGGTGGAGCTCATCCTGCCACGCTCTAGAGCTAAAGGGATACTCAAGGTGAGTACTGGCCTCGAGGTAAGTCCCTGAGTAGCCGCGCAGAAAGGTAGGCATGCAGCTCTTACCATGAGGTCTTAGTCGCTGTTCTGCTTTATTTTTTAATTTTTATTGTTTTTTTAAGATTGATTTATTGATTGATTGATTGCTATGTTGGGTCTACGTTTCTGTGCTAGGGCGTTCTCCAGTTGCGGTAAGTGGGGCCACTCTTCATCACGGTGCGTAGGCCTCTCACTATGGCGGCCTCTCTTGTTGCGGAGCACAGGCTCCAGAGGCGCAGGCTCAGTAGTTGTGGCTCAAGGGCCCAGTTGCTCCGCGGCCTGTGGGATCCTCCCAGACCAGGGCTCGAACCCGTGTACCCTGCATTGGCAGACAGATTCTCAACCAGTGCGCCACCAGGGAAGCCCCTGTTCTGCTTTATTTTAAAGGAAGTACCCTTTTCAGGACTCCTAGGCCCCTCGGGTGTGCATCATTTTCCCTCCAATATCAGTGAGTGCCTCCAGACCCCTGTGGGCCTGCTGAGCAACATCGAGGCCCTAAGGTCGGTCCCTCGGAGGCCCTCTGTGTATGCCGAGTGATGGGCAAAACCCTGCACGTTCCTTAAGGAGAGCTACATTTCCAGAGGACTGGAGCAGCCTCAGGACCACATTTCTAGCCAGTGCGACGTGTCATGGAAGTGTTCGTCACGGCCCCCTTCTGAGCTGCCATGAGAACACACTCTGCTTAGGATTCTTCGAGGACCTTGTTCCTGAAGTCACTCTGCTTGAGGAGAAAGTCAGCATCCTACCATGCTGTGGCGCTAACGGAACACTCAGTGTGAGCAGTTGTCTCGAGGTAAGGCTCTGAATTGCCATGCAGAAGCGGAGGCGTGCAGCATTTTCCATGAGGCCGTAGTCGCTGCTCTGCATTGTTTTAATGTCAGTACGCTTTGCAGGACATCTTAGAACCCCGCGTGGGCACCCTATTCGCTGCAAGAACACTGAGTACCCTCAGGCCCCCATGGGCCTGCTAAGCCACATCCAGGCCCGTAGCCCTTCGGAGGCACTCTGTGTATGCCGAGTGTAGGGCAACAGAGTGCACTCTTTCTTGGGACAGCTTGATTTCCTCAACACTCCCACAGGTCGACGATCCCCTTTGTAGCAGGTCCAAGATACCGTGCAAGTGTGACTCATTGCCCTAGTCTGAGCTGCACTGAGCATAACCCTCGGCTTCGCATTCCATCTGGGACCCCCTGCCTGAAGTCACCCTGCCTCCAGGAGAATGTCGGCTTGCGTTCCGAGTGCAAGTAAACCCCAGTTCCTCGTTTAACACTGCAGGCTTTTGAAGAGGCTTGGGCCCGGAGTCGTAGCTGGGGCGTTCCTTGGTTGCGGCAGTTCACTATTTGAAGAACACCCTGCTTCGAGGAGTTGAGTCAGGGAAGGAACCACTGGGTAACCTGTGTCTCTTTGGACTTGTTAGAAAGCACAGGGATGTATGCTGCGTGTGCCCGTGGAAATGGGGCCTGATGGAACTAACCTTGCTTTCCCATTTTGAAAGCTCCATTCATGCTGCCTTGAAGCTACTTGAAATTGACTGCTGTTGACAGGCCACTAGCCACTGTAGGCATGGCTCTGGGAAGAAAATGAGTTTTCTCTAGGTAAGCAGGGTGCTTCGATGGCCGGGGTGGAGCTCATCCTGCCACGCTCTAGAGCTAAAGGGATACTCAAGGTGAGTACTGGCCTCGAGGTAAGTCCCTGAGTAGCCGCGCAGAAAGGTAGGCATGCAGCTCTTACCATGAGGTCTTAGTCGCTGTTCTGCTTTATTTTTTAATTTTTATTGTTTTTTTAAGATTGATTTATTGATTGATTGATTGCTATGTTGGGTCTACGTTTCTGTGCTAGGGCGTTCTCCAGTTGCGGTAAGTGGGGCCACTCTTCATCACGGTGCGTAGGCCTCTCACTATGGCGGCCTCTCTTGTTGCGGAGCACAGGCTCCAGAGGCGCAGGCTCAGTAGTTGTGGCTCAAGGGCCCAGTTGCTCCGCGGCCTGTGGGATCCTCCCAGACCAGGGCTCGAACCCGTGTACCCTGCATTGGCAGACAGATTCTCAACCAGTGCGCCACCAGGGAAGCCCCTGTTCTGCTTTATTTTAAAGGAAGTACCCTTTTCAGGACTCCTAGGCCCCTCGGGTGTGCATCATTTTCCCTCCAATATCAGTGAGTGCCTCCAGACCCCTGTGGGCCTGCTGAGCAACATCGAGGCCCTAAGGTCGGTCCCTCGGAGGCCCTCTGTGTATGCCGAGTGATGGGCAAAACCCTGCACGTTCCTTAAGGAGAGCTACATTTCCAGAGGACTGGAGCAGCCTCAGGAGCACATTTCTAGCCAGTGCGACGTGTCATGAAAGTGTTCGTCACGGCCCCCTTCTGAGCTGCCATGAGAACACACTCTGCTTAGGATTCTTCGAGGACCTCGTTCCTGAAGTCACTCTGCTCGAGGAGAAAGTCAGCATCCTACCATGCTGTGGCGCTAACGGAACACTCAGTGTGAGCAGTTGTCTCGAGGTAAGGCTCTGAATTGCCATGCAGAAGCGGAGGCGTGCAGCATTTTCCATGAGGCCGTAGTCGCTGCTCTGCATTGTTTTAATGTCAGTACGCTTTGCAGGACATCTTAGAACCCCGCGTGGGCACCCTATTCGCTGCAAGAACACTGAGTACCCTCAGGCCCCCATGGGCCTGCTAAGCCACATCCAGGCCCGTAGCCCTTCGGAGGCACTCTGTGTATGCCGAGTGTAGGGCAACAGACTGCAGTCTTTCTTGGGACAGCTTGATTTCCTCAACACTCCCACAGGTCGACGATCCCCTTTGTAGCAGGTCCAAGATACCGTGCAAGTGTGACTCATTGCCCTAGTCTGAGCTGCACTGAGAATAACCCTCGGCTTCGCATTCCATCTGGGACCCCCTGTCTGAAGTCACCCTGCCTCCAGGAGAATGTCGGCTTCTGTTCCGACTGCAACTAAAGCCCAGTTCCTCGTGTAACACTGCAGGCTTTTGAAGAGCCACGGGACCGGAGGCTTAGCAGAGGCATTCCTTGGTTGAGGCAGTTCGCTATTTGCAGAACACCCTGCTTCGAGGAGTTGATTCAGGGAAGGAACCACTGGGTAACCTGTGTCTCTTTGGACTTGTTAGAAAGCACAGGGATGTATGCTGCGTGTGCCCATGGAAATGGGGGCCTGATGGAACTAGCCTTGCTTTCCCATTTTGAAAGCTCCATTCATGCTGCCTTGAAGCTACTTGAAATTGACTGCTGTTGACAGGCCACTAGCCACTGTAGGCATGGCTGTGGGAAGAAAATGAGTTTTCTCTAGGTAAGCCGGGTGCTTCGATGGCCGGGGTGGAGCTCATCCTGCCACGCTCTAGAGCTAAAGGGAAACTCAACCTGAGTACTGGCCTCGAGGTAAGTCCCTGAGTAGCCGCGCAGAAAGGTAGCTGTGCAGACCTTTCCATGAGGTCCTAGTCGCTGTTCTGCTTTATTTTAGTTTATTTTTTTAATTTTAATTGTTTTTTTTAGATTTATTGATTGATTGATTGATTGCTATGTTGGGTCTTCGTTTCTGTGCTAGGGCTCTCTCCAGTTGCGGTAAGTGGGGGCCACTCTTCATCGCCGTGCGTAGGCCTCTCGCTATTGCGGCCTCTCTTGTTGTGGAGCACAGGCTCCAGAGGCGCAGGCTCAGTAGTTGTGGCTCACGGGCCCAGTTGCTCCGCGGCCTGTGGGATCCTCCCAAGACCAGGGCTGGAACCCGTGTACCCTGCATTGGCAGGCAGATTCTCAACCAGTGCGCCACCAGGGAAGCCCCTGTTCTGCTTTATTTTAAAGGAAGTACACTTTTCAAGACTCCTAGGCCCCTCGGGTGTGCATCATTTTCCTTCCAAGATCAGTGAGTACCTCCAGAGCCCTGTGGGCCTGCTGAGCAACATCGAGGCCCAAAGGTCAGTCCCTCGGAGGCCCTCTGTGTATGCCAAGTGATGGGCAACACACTGCTCGTTCCTTAAGGAGAGCTACATTTTCAGAGCACTGGAACAGCCTCAGGACCACATTTCTACCCAGCGCGACGTGCCATGGATGTGTTCGTTATGGCCCCCGTGTGAGCTGCCATGATAAAACACTCTGCTTAGAATTCTTCGAGCACCTCGTACCTGAAGTCACTCTTCTCGAGGACAAAGTCAGCATCCTACCATGCTGTGTCGCTAACGGGACACTGAGCGTGAGCAGTTATCTCGAGGTAAGGCCCTGAATGCCATGCAGAAGCGGACGCGTGCAGCAGTTTCCAGGAGGCCGTAGCCATTGCTCTGCATTATTTTAACGTCAGTACGCTTTCCAGGACATCTTGGAGCCCCGCGTGGGCACCCTATTCTCTGCAAGAACACTGAGTACCCTCCGGCCCCCATGGGCCTGCTAAGCCACATCCAGGCCCGTAGCCCTTCGGAGGCACTCTGTGTATGCCGAGTGTAGGGCAACAGAGTGCACTCTTTCTTGGGACAGCTTGATTTCCTCAACACTCCCACAGGTCGACGATCCCCTTTGTAGCAGGTCCAAGATACCGTGCAAGTGTGACTCATTGCCCTAGTCTGAGCTGCACTGAGCATAACCCTCGGCTTCGCATTCCATCTGGGACCCCCTGCCTGAAGTCACCCTGCCTCCAGGAGAATGTCGGCTTGCGTTCCGAGTGCAAGTAAACCCCAGTTCCTCGTTTAACACTGCAGGCTTTTGAAGAGGCTCGGGCCCGGAGTCGTAGCTGGGGCGTTCCTTGGTTGCGGCAGTTCGCTCTTTGAAGAACACCCTGCTTCGAGGAGTTGAGTCAGGGAAGGAACCACTGGGTAACCTGTGTCTCTTTGGACTTGTTAGAAAGCACAGGGATGTATGCTGCGTGTGCCCGTGGAAATGGGGCCTGATGGAACTAACCTTGCTTTCCCATTTTGAAAGCTCCATTCATGCTGCCTTGAAGCTACTTGAAATTGACTGCTGTTGACAGGCCACTAGCCACTGTAGGCATGGCTCTGGGAAGAAAATGAGTTTTCTCTAGGTAAGCCGGGTGCTTCGATGGCCGGGGTGGAGCTCATCCTGCCACGCTCTAGAGCTAAAGGGATACTCAAGGTGAGTACTGGCCTCGAGGTAAGTCCCTGAGTAGCCGCGCAGAAAGGTAGGCATGCAGCTCTTACCATGAGGTCTTAGTCGCTGTTCTGCTTTATTTTTTAATTTTTATTGTTTTTTTAAGATTGATTTATTGATTGATTGATTGCTATGTTGGGTCTACGTTTCTGTGCTAGGGCGTTCTCCAGTTGCGGTAAGTGGGGCCACTCTTCATCACGGTGCGTAGGCCTCTCACTATGGCGGCCTCTCTTGTTGCGGAGCACAGGCTCCAGAGGCGCAGGCTCAGTAGTTGTGGCTCAAGGGCCCAGTTGCTCCGCGGCCTGTGGGATCCTCCCAGACCAGGGCTCGAACCCGTGTACCCTGCATTGGCAGACAGATTCTCAACCAGTGCGCCACCAGGGAAGCCCCTGTTCTGCTTTATTTTAAAGGAAGTACCCTTTTCAGGACTCCTAGGCCCCTCGGGTGTGCATCATTTTCCCTCCAATATCAGTGAGTGCCTCCAGACCCCTGTGGGCCTGCTGAGCAACATCGAGGCCCTAAGGTCGGTCCCTCGGAGGCCCTCTGTGTATGCCGAGTGATGGGCAAAACCCTGCACGTTCCTTAAGGAGAGCTACATTTCCAGAGGACTGGAGCAGCCTCAGGACCACATTTCTAGCCAGTGCGACGTGTCATGGAAGTGTTCGTCACGGCCCCCTTCTGAGCTGCCATGAGAACACACTCTGCTTAGGATTCTTCGAGGACCTCGTTCCTGAAGTCACTCTGCTCGAGGAGAAAGTCAGCATCCTACCATGCTGTGGCGCTAACGGAACACTCAGTGTGAGCAGTTGTCTCGAGGTAAGGCTCTGAATTGCCATGCAGAAGCGGAGGCGTGCAGCATTTTCCATGAGGCCGTAGTCGCTGCTCTGCATTGTTTTAATGTCAGTACGCTTTGCAGGACATCTTAGAACCCCGCGTGGGCACCCTATTTGCTGCAAGAACACTGAGTACCCTCAGGCCCCCATGGGCCTGCTAAGCCACATCCAGGCCCGTAGCCCTTCGGAGGCACTCTGTGTATGCCGAGTGTAGGGCAACAGACTGCAATCTTTCTTGGGACAGCTTGATTTCCTCAACACTCCCACAGGTCGACGATCCCCTTTGTAGCAGGTCCAAGATACCGTGCAAGTATGACTCATTGCCCTAGTCTGAGCTGCACTGAGAATAACCCTTGGCTTCGCATTCCATCTGGGACCCCCTGTCTGAAGTCACCCTGCCTCCAGGAGAATGTCGGCTTGCGTTCCGACTGCAACTAAAGCCCAGTTCCTCGTGTAACACTGCAGGCTTTTGAAGAGCCACGGGACCGGAGGCTTAGCAGAGGCATTCCTTGGTTGAGGCAGTTCGCTATTTGCAGAACACCCTGCTTCGAGGAGTTGATTCAGGGAAGGAACCACTGGGTAACCTGTGTCTCTTTGGACTTGTTAGAAAGCACAGGGATGTATGCTGCGTGTGCCCATGGAAATGGGGGCCTGATGGAACTAGCCTTGCTTTCCCATTTTGAAAGCTCCATTCATGCTGCCTTGAAGCTACTTGAAATTGACTGCTGTTGACAGGCCACTAGCCACTGTAGGCATGGCTCTGGGAAGAAAATGAGTTTTCTCTAGGTAAGCCGGGTGCTTCGATGGCCGGGGTGGAGCTCATCCTGCCACGCTCTAGAGCTAAAGGGAAACTCAACGTGAGTACTGGCCTCGAGGTAAGTCCCTGAGTAGCCGCGCAGAAAGGTAGCTGTGCAGACCTTTCCATGAGGTCCTAGTCGCTGTTCTGCTTTATTTTAGTTTATTTTTTTAAATTTTTATTGTTTTTTTTAGATTTATTGATTGATTGATTGATTGCTATGTTGGGTCTTCGTTTCTGTGCTAGGGCTCTCTCCAGTTGCGGTAAGTGGGGGCCACTCTTCATCGCCGTGCGTAGGCCTCTCGCTATTGCGGCCTCTCTTGTTGTGGAGCACAGGCTCCAGAGGCGCAGGCTCAGTAGTTGTGGCTCACGGGCCCAGTTGCTCCGCGGCCTGTGGGATCCTCCCAAGACCAGGGCTGGAACCCGTGTACCCTGCATTGGCAGGCAGATTCTCAACCAGTGCGCCACCAGGGAAGCCCCTGTTCTGCTTTATTTTAAAGGAAGTACACTTTTCAAGACTCCTAGGCCCCTCGGGTGTGCATCATTTTCCTTCCAAGATCAGTGAGTACCTCCAGAGCCCTGTGGGCCTGCTGAGCAACATCGAGGCCCAAAGGTCAGTCCCTCGGAGGCCCTCTGTGTATGCCAAGTGATGGGCAACACACTGCTCGTTCCTTAAGGAGAGCTACATTTTCAGAGCACTGGAACAGCCTCAGGACCACATTTCTACCCAGCGCGACGTGCCATGGATGTGTTCGTTATGGCCCCCGTGTGAGCTGCCATGATAAAACACTCTGCTTAGAATTCTTCGAGCACCTCGTACCTGAAGTCACTCTTCTCGAGGACAAAGTCAGCATCCTACCATGCTGTGTCGCTAACGGGACACTGAGCGTGAGCAGTTATCTCGAGGTAAGGCCCTGAATGCCATGCAGAAGCGGACGCGTGCAGCAGTTTCCAGGAGGCCGTAGCCATTGCTCTGCATTATTTTAACGTCAGTACGCTTTCCAGGACATCTTGGAGCCCCGCGTGGGCACCCTATTCTCTGCAAGAACACTGAGTACCCTCCGGCCCCCATGGGCCTGCTAAGCCACATCCAGGCCCGTAGCCCTTCGGAGGCACTCTGTGTATGCCGAGTGTAGGGCAACAGAGTGCACTCTTTCTTGGGACAGCTTGATTTCCTCAACACTCCCACAGGTCGACGATCCCCTTTGTAGCAGGTCCAAGATACCGTGCAAGTGTGACTCATTGCCCTAGTCTGAGCTGCACTGAGCATAACCCTCGGCTTCGCATTCCATCTGGGACCCCCTGCCTGAAGTCACCCTGCCTCCAGGAGAATGTCGGCTTGCGTTCCGAGTGCAAGTAAACCCCAGTTCCTCGTTTAACACTGCAGGCTTTTGAAGAGGCTCGGGCCCGGAGTCGTAGCTGGGGCGTTCCTTGGTTGCGGCAGTTCGCTCTTTGAAGAACACCCTGCTTCGAGGAGTTGAGTCAGGGAAGGAACCACTGGGTAACCTGTGTCTCTTTGGACTTGTTAGAAAGCACAGGGATGTATGCTGCGTGTGCCCGTGGAAATGGGGCCTGATGGAACTAACCTTGCTTTCCCATTTTGAAAGCTCCATTCATGCTGCCTTGAAGCTACTTGAAATTGACTGCTGTTGACAGGCCACTAGCCACTGTAGGCATGGCTCTGGGAAGAAAATGAGTTTTCTCTAGGTAAGCCGGGTGCTTCGATGGCCGGGGTGGAGCTCATCCTGCCACGCTCTAGAGCTAAAGGGATACTCAAGGTGAGTACTGGCCTCGAGGTAAGTCCCTGAGTAGCCGCGCAGAAAGGTAGGCATGCAGCTCTTACCATGAGGTCTTAGTCGCTGTTCTGCTTTATTTTTTAATTTTTATTGTTTTTTTAAGATTGATTTATTGATTGATTGATTGCTATGTTGGGTCTACGTTTCTGTGCTAGGGCGTTCTCCAGTTGCGGTAAGTGGGGCCACTCTTCATCACGGTGCGTAGGCCTCTCACTATGGCGGCCTCTCTTGTTGCGGAGCACAGGCTCCAGAGGCGCAGGCTCAGTAGTTGTGGCTCAAGGGCCCAGTTGCTCCGCGGCCTGTGGGATCCTCCCAGACCAGGGCTCGAACCCGTGTACCCTGCATTGGCAGACAGATTCTCAACCAGTGCGCCACCAGGGAAGCCCCTGTTCTGCTTTATTTTAAAGGAAGTACCCTTTTCAGGACTCCTAGGCCCCTCGGGTGTGCATCATTTTCCCTCCAATATCAGTGAGTGCCTCCAGACCCCTGTGGGCCTGCTGAGCAACATCGAGGCCCTAAGGTCGGTCCCTCGGAGGCCCTCTGTGTATGCCGAGTGATGGGCAAAACCCTGCACGTTCCTTAAGGAGAGCTACATTTCCAGAGGACTGGAGCAGCCTCAGGACCACATTTCTAGCCAGTGCGACGTGTCATGGAAGTGTTCGTCACGGCCCCCTTCTGAGCTGCCATGAGAACACACTCTGCTTAGGATTCTTCGAGGACCTCGTTCCTGAAGTCACTCTGCTCGAGGAGAAAGTCAGCATCCTACCATGCTGTGGCGCTAACGGAACACTCAGTGTGAGCAGTTGTCTCGAGGTAAGGCTCTGAATTGCCATGCAGAAGCGGAGGCGTGCAGCATTTTCCATGAGGCCGTAGTCGCTGCTCTGCATTGTTTTAATGTCAGTACGCTTTGCAGGACATCTTAGAACCCCGCGTGGGCACCCTATTCGCTGCAAGAACACTGAGTACCCTCAGGCCCCCATGGGCCTGCTAAGCCACATCCAGGCCCGTAGCCCTTCGGAGGCACTCTGTGTATGCCGAGTGTAGGGCAACAGACTGCAGTCTTTCTTGGGACAGCTTGATTTCCTCAACACTCCCACAGGTCGACGATCCCCTTTGTAGCAGGTCCAAGATACCGTGCAAGTGTGACTCATTGCCCTAGTCTGAGCTGCACTGAGAATAACCCTCGGCTTCGCATTCCATCTGGGACCCCCTGTCTGAAGTCACCCTGCCTCCAGGAGAATGTCGGCTTCTGTTCCGACTGCAACTAAAGCCCAGTTCCTCGTGTAACACTGCAGGCTTTTGAAGAACCACGGGACCGGAGGCTTAGCAGAGGCATTCCTTGGTTGAGGCAGTTCGCTATTTGCAGAACACCCTGCTTCGAGGAGTTGATTCAGGGAAGGAACCACTGGGTAACCTGTGTCTCTTTGGACTTGTTAGAAAGCACAGGGATGTATGCTGCGTGTGCCCATGGAAATGGGGGCCTGATGGAACTAGCCTTGCTTTCCCATTTTGAAAGCTCCATTCATGCTGCCTTGAAGCTACTTGAAATTGACTGCTGTTGACAGGCCACTAGCCACTGTAGGCATGGCTGTGGGAAGAAAATGAGTTTTCTCTAGGTAAGCCGGGTGCTTCGATGGCCGGGGTGGAGCTCATCCTGCCACGCTCTAGAGCTAAAGGGAAACTCAACCTGAGTACTGGCCTCGAGGTAAGTCCCTGAGTAGCCGCGCAGAAAGGTAGCTGTGCAGACCTTTCCATGAGGTCCTAGTCGCTGTTCTGCTTTATTTTAGTTTATTTTTTTAAATTTTTATTGTTTTTTTTAGATTTATTGATTGATTGATTGATTGCTATGTTGGGTCTTCGTTTCTGTGCTAGGGCTCTCTCCAGTTGCGGTAAGTGGGGGCCACTCTTCATCGCCGTGCGTAGGCCTCTCGCTATTGCGGCCTCTCTTGTTGTGGAGCACAGGCTCCAGAGGCGCAGGCTCAGTAGTTGTGGCTCACGGGCCCAGTTGCTCCGCGGCCTGTGGGATCCTCCCAAGACCAGGGCTGGAACCCGTGTACCCTGCATTGGCAGGCAGATTCTCAACCAGTGCGCCACCAGGGAAGCCCCTGTTCTGCTTTATTTTAAAGGAAGTACACTTTTCAAGACTCCTAGGCCCCTCGGGTGTGCATCATTTTCCTTCCAAGATCAGTGAGTACCTCCAGAGCCCTGTGGGCCTGCTGAGCAACATCGAGGCCCAAAGGTCAGTCCCTCGGAGGCCCTCTGTGTATGCCAAGTGATGGGCAACACACTGCTCGTTCCTTAAGGAGAGCTACATTTTCAGAGCACTGGAACAGCCTCAGGACCACATTTCTACCCAGCGCGACGTGCCATGGATGTGTTCGTTATGGCCCCCGTGTGAGCTGCCATGATAAAACACTCTGCTTAGAATTCTTCGAGCACCTCGTACCTGAAGTCACTCTTCTCGAGGACAAAGTCAGCATCCTACCATGCTGTGTCGCTAACGGGACACTGAGCGTGAGCAGTTATCTCGAGGTAAGGCCCTGAATGCCATGCAGAAGCGGACGCGTGCAGCAGTTTCCAGGAGGCCGTAGCCATTGCTCTGCATTATTTTAACGTCAGTACGCTTTCCAGGACATCTTGGAGCCCCGCGTGGGCACCCTATTCTCTGCAAGAACACTGAGTACCCTCCGGCCCCCATGGGCCTGCTAAGCCACATCCAGGCCCGTAGCCCTTCGGAGGCACTCTGTGTATGCCGAGTGTAGGGCAACAGAGTGCACTCTTTCTTGGGACAGCTTGATTTCCTCAACACTCCCACAGGTCGACGATCCCCTTTGTAGCAGGTCCAAGATACCGTGCAAGTGTGACTCATTGCCCTAGTCTGAGCTGCACTGAGCATAACCCTCGGCTTCGCATTCCATCTGGGACCCCCTGCCTGAAGTCACCCTGCCTCCAGGAGAATGTCGGCTTGCGTTCCGAGTGCAAGTAAACCCCAGTTCCTCGTTTAACACTGCAGGCTTTTGAAGAGGCTCGGGCCCGGAGTCGTAGCTGGGGCGTTCCTTGGTTGCGGCAGTTCGCTCTTTGAAGAACACCCTGCTTCGAGGAGTTGAGTCAGGGAAGGAACCACTGGGTAACCTGTGTCTCTTTGGACTTGTTAGAAAGCACAGGGATGTATGCTGCGTGTGCCCGTGGAAATGGGGCCTGATGGAACTAACCTTGCTTTCCCATTTTGAAAGCTCCATTCATGCTGCCTTGAAGCTACTTGAAATTGACTGCTGTTGACA
Organism: Balaenoptera borealis; assembly: GCF_965194805.1. NCBI lineage: Eukaryota > Metazoa > Chordata > Mammalia > Artiodactyla > Balaenopteridae > Balaenoptera > Balaenoptera borealis. The sequence continues at coordinate 40,187 of NW_028122591.1, read as the reverse complement.
GGCCACTAGCCACTGTAGGCATGGCTCTGGGAAGAAAATGAGTTTTCTCTAGGTAAGCCGGGTGCTTCGATGGCCGGGGTGGAGCTCATCCTGCCACGCTCTAGAGCTAAAGGGATACTCAAGGTGAGTACTGGCCTCGAGGTAAGTCCCTGAGTAGCCGCGCAGAAAGGTAGGCATGCAGCTCTTACCATGAGGTCTTAGTCGCTGTTCTGCTTTATTTTTTAATTTTTATTGTTTTTTTAAGATTGATTTATTGATTGATTGATTGCTATGTTGGGTCTACGTTTCTGTGCTAGGGCGTTCTCCAGTTGCGGTAAGTGGGGCCACTCTTCATCACGGTGCGTAGGCCTCTCACTATGGCGGCCTCTCTTGTTGCGGAGCACAGGCTCCAGAGGCGCAGGCTCAGTAGTTGTGGCTCAAGGGCCCAGTTGCTCCGCGGCCTGTGGGATCCTCCCAGACCAGGGCTCGAACCCGTGTACCCTGCATTGGCAGACAGATTCTCAACCAGTGCGCCACCAGGGAAGCCCCTGTTCTGCTTTATTTTAAAGGAAGTACCCTTTTCAGGACTCCTAGGCCCCTCGGGTGTGCATCATTTTCCCTCCAATATCAGTGAGTGCCTCCAGACCCCTGTGGGCCTGCTGAGCAACATCGAGGCCCTAAGGTCGGTCCCTCGGAGGCCCTCTGTGTATGCCGAGTGATGGGCAAAACCCTGCACGTTCCTTAAGGAGAGCTACATTTCCAGAGGACTGGAGCAGCCTCAGGACCACATTTCTAGCCAGTGCGACGTGTCATGGAAGTGTTCGTCACGGCCCCCTTCTGAGCTGCCATGAGAACACACTCTGCTTAGGATTCTTCGAGGACCTCGTTCCTGAAGTCACTCTGCTCGAGGAGAAAGTCAGCATCCTACCATGCTGTGGCGCTAACGGAACACTCAGTGTGAGCAGTTGTCTCGAGGTAAGGCTCTGAATTGCCATGCAGAAGCGGAGGCGTGCAGCATTTTCCATGAGGCCGTAGTCGCTGCTCTGCATTGTTTTAATGTCAGTACGCTTTGCAGGACATCTTAGAACCCCGCGTGGGCACCCTATTCGCTGCAAGAACACTGAGTACCCTCAGGCCCCCATGGGCCTGCTAAGCCACATCCAGGCCCGTAGCCCTTCGGAGGCACTCTGTGTATGCCGAGTGTAGGGCAACAGACTGCAGTCTTTCTTGGGACAGCTTGATTTCCTCAACACTCCCACAGGTCGACGATCCCCTTTGTAGCAGGTCCAAGATACCGTGCAAGTGTGACTCATTGCCCTAGTCTGAGCTGCACTGAGAATAACCCTCGGCTTCGCATTCCATCTGGGACCCCCTGTCTGAAGTCACCCTGCCTCCAGGAGAATGTCGGCTTCTGTTCCGACTGCAACTAAAGCCCAGTTCCTCGTGTAACACTGCAGGCTTTTGAAGAGCCACGGGACCGGAGGCTTAGCAGAGGCATTCCTTGGTTGAGGCAGTTCGCTATTTGCAGAACACCCTGCTTCGAGGAGTTGATTCAGGGAAGGAACCACTGGGTAACCTGTGTCTCTTTGGACTTGTTAGAAAGCACAGGGATGTATGCTGCGTGTGCCCATGGAAATGGGGGCCTGATGGAACTAGCCTTGCTTTCCCATTTTGAAAGCTCCATTCATGCTGCCTTGAAGCTACTTGAAATTGACTGCTGTTGACAGGCCACTAGCCACTGTAGGCATGGCTCTGGGAAGAAAATGAGTTTTCTCTAGGTAAGCCGGGTGCTTCGATGGCCGGGGTGGAGCTCATCCTGCCACGCTCTAGAGCTAAAGGGAAACTCAACCTGAGTACTGGCCTCGAGGTAAGTCCCTGAGTAGCCGCGCAGAAAGGTAGCTGTGCAGACCTTTCCATGAGGTCCTAGTCGCTGTTCTGCTTTATTTTAGTTTATTTTTTTAAATTTTTATTGTTTTTTTTAGATTTATTGATTGATTGATTGATTGCTATGTTGGGTCTTCGTTTCTGTGCTAGGGCTCTCTCCAGTTGCGGTAAGTGGGGGCCACTCTTCATCGCCGTGCGTAGGCCTCTCGCTATTGCGGCCTCTCTTGTTGTGGAGCACAGGCTCCAGAGGCGCAGGCTCAGTAGTTGTGGCTCACGGGCCCAGTTGCTCCGCGGCCTGTGGGATCCTCCCAAGACCAGGGCTGGAACCCGTGTACCCTGCATTGGCAGGCAGATTCTCAACCAGTGCGCCACCAGGGAAGCCCCTGTTCTGCTTTATTTTAAAGGAAGTACACTTTTCAAGACTCCTAGGCCCCTCGGGTGTGCATCATTTTCCTTCCAAGATCAGTGAGTACCTCCAGAGCCCTGTGGGCCTGCTGAGCAACATCGAGGCCCAAAGGTCAGTCCCTCGGAGGCCCTCTGTGTATGCCAAGTGATGGGCAACACACTGCTCGTTCCTTAAGGAGAGCTACATTTTCAGAGCACTGGAACAGCCTCAGGACCACATTTCTACCCAGCGCGACGTGCCATGGATGTGTTCGTTATGGCCCCCGTGTGAGCTGCCATGATAAAACACTCTGCTTAGAATTCTTCGAGCACCTCGTACCTGAAGTCACTCTTCTCGAGGACAAAGTCAGCATCCTACCATGCTGTGTCGCTAACGGGACACTGAGCGTGAGCAGTTATCTCGAGGTAAGGCCCTGAATGCCATGCAGAAGCGGACGCGTGCAGCAGTTTCCAGGAGGCCGTAGCCATTGCTCTGCATTATTTTAACGTCAGTACGCTTTCCAGGACATCTTGGAGCCCCGCGTGGGCACCCTATTCTCTGCAAGAACACTGAGTACCCTCCGGCCCCCATGGGCCTGCTAAGCCACATCCAGGCCCGTAGCCCTTCGGAGGCACTCTGTGTATGCCGAGTGTAGGGCAACAGAGTGCACTCTTTCTTGGGACAGCTTGATTTCCTCAACACTCCCACAGGTCGACGATCCCCTTTGTAGCAGGTCCAAGATACCGTGCAAGTGTGACTCATTGCCCTAGTCTGAGCTGCACTGAGCATAACCCTCGGCTTCGCATTCCATCTGGGACCCCCTGCCTGAAGTCACCCTGCCTCCAGGAGAATGTCGGCTTGCGTTCCGAGTGCAAGTAAACCCCAGTTCCTCGTTTAACACTGCAGGCTTTTGAAGAGGCTCGGGCCCGGAGTCGTAGCTGGGGCGTTCCTTGGTTGCGGCAGTTCGCTCTTTGAAGAACACCCTGCTTCGAGGAGTTGAGTCAGGGAAGGAACCACTGGGTAACCTGTGTCTCTTTGGACTTGTTAGAAAGCACAGGGATGTATGCTGCGTGTGCCCGTGGAAATGGGGCCTGATGGAACTAACCTTGCTTTCCCATTTTGAAAGCTCCATTCATGCTGCCTTGAAGCTACTTGAAATTGACTGCTGTTGACAGGCCACTAGCCACTGTAGGCATGGCTCTGGGAAGAAAATGAGTTTTCTCTAGGTAAGCCGGGTGCTTCGATGGCCGGGGTGGAGCTCATCCTGCCACGCTCTAGAGCTAAAGGGATACTCAAGGTGAGTACTGGCCTCGAGGTAAGTCCCTGAGTAGCCTCGCAGAAAGGTAGGCATGCAGCTCTTACCATGAGGTCTTAGTCGCTGTTCTGCTTTATTTTTTAATTTTTATTGTTTTTTTAAGATTGATTTATTGATTGATTGATTGCTATGTTGGGTCTACGTTTCTGTGCTAGGGCGTTCTCCAGTTGCGGTAAGTGGGGCCACTCTTCATCACGGTGCGTAGGCCTCTCACTATGGCGGCCTCTCTTGTTGCGGAGCACAGGCTCCAGAGGCGCAGGCTCAGTAGTTGTGGCTCAAGGGCCCAGTTGCTCCGCGGCCTGTGGGATCCTCCCAGACCAGGGCTCGAACCCGTGTACCCTGCATTGGCAGACAGATTCTCAACCAGTGCGCCACCAGGGAAGCCCCTGTTCTGCTTTATTTTAAAGGAAGTACCCTTTTCAGGACTCCTAGGCCCCTCGGGTGTGCATCATTTTCCCTCCAATATCAGTGAGTGCCTCCAGACCCCTGTGGGCCTGCTGAGCAACATCGAGGCCCTAAGGTCGGTCCCTCGGAGGCCCTCTGTGTATGCCGAGTGATGGGCAAAACCCTGCACGTTCCTTAAGGAGAGCTACATTTCCAGAGGACTGGAGCAGCCTCAGGACCACATTTCTAGCCAGTGCGACGTGTCATGGAAGTGTTCGTCACGGCCCCCTTCTGAGCTGCCATGAGAACACACTCTGCTTAGGATTCTTCGAGGACCTCGTTCCTGAAGTCACTCTGCTCGAGGAGAAAGTCAGCATCCTACCATGCTGTGGCGCTAACGGAACACTCAGTGTGAGCAGTTGTCTCGAGGTAAGGCTCTGAATTGCCATGCAGAAGCGGAGGCGTGCAGCATTTTCCATGAGGCCGTAGTCGCTGCTCTGCATTGTTTTAATGTCAGTACGCTTTGCAGGACATCTTAGAACCCCGCGTGGGCACCCTATTTGCTGCAAGAACACTGAGTACCCTCAGGCCCCCATGGGCCTGCTAAGCCACATCCAGGCCCGTAGCCCTTCGGAGGCACTCTGTGTATGCCGAGTGTAGGGCAACAGACTGCAATCTTTCTTGGGACAGCTTGATTTCCTCAACACTCCCACAGGTCGACGATCCCCTTTGTAGCAGGTCCAAGATACCGTGCAAGTATGACTCATTGCCCTAGTCTGAGCTGCACTGAGAATAACCCTTGGCTTCGCATTCCATCTGGGACCCCCTGTCTGAAGTCACCCTGCCTCCAGGAGAATGTCGGCTTGCGTTCCGACTGCAACTAAAGCCCAGTTCCTCGTGTAACACTGCAGGCTTTTGAAGAGCCACGGGACCGGAGGCTTAGCAGAGGCATTCCTTGGTTGAGGCAGTTCGCTATTTGCAGAACACCCTGCTTCGAGGAGTTGATTCAGGGAAGGAACCACTGGGTAACCTGTGTCTCTTTGGACTTGTTAGAAAGCACAGGGATGTATGCTGCGTGTGCCCATGGAAATGGGGGCCTGATGGAACTAGCCTTGCTTTCCCATTTTGAAAGCTCCATTCATGCTGCCTTGAAGCTACTTGAAATTGACTGCTGTTGACAGGCCACTAGCCACTGTAGGCATGGCTGTGGGAAGAAAATGAGTTTTCTCTAGGTAAGCCGGGTGCTTCGATGGCCGGGGTGGAGCTCATCCTGCCACGCTCTAGAGCTAAAGGGAAACTCAACGTGAGTACTGGCCTCGAGGTAAGTCCCTGAGTAGCCGCGCAGAAAGGTAGCTGTGCAGACCTTTCCATGAGGTCCTAGTCGCTGTTCTGCTTTATTTTAGTTTATTTTTTTAAATTTTTATTGTTTTTTTTAGATTTATTGATTGATTGATTGATTGCTATGTTGGGTCTTCGTTTCTGTGCTAGGGCTCTCTCCAGTTGCGGTAAGTGGGGGCCACTCTTCATCGCCGTGCGTAGGCCTCTCGCTATTGCGGCCTCTCTTGTTGTGGAGCACAGGCTCCAGAGGCGCAGGCTCAGTAGTTGTGGCTCACGGGCCCAGTTGCTCCGCGGCCTGTGGGATCCTCCCAAGACCAGGGCTGGAACCCGTGTACCCTGCATTGGCAGGCAGATTCTCAACCAGTGCGCCACCAGGGAAGCCCCTGTTCTGCTTTATTTTAAAGGAAGTACACTTTTCAAGACTCCTAGGCCCCTCGGGTGTGCATCATTTTCCTTCCAAGATCAGTGAGTACCTCCAGAGCCCTGTGGGCCTGCTGAGCAACATCGAGGCCCAAAGGTCAGTCCCTCGGAGGCCCTCTGTGTATGCCAAGTGATGGGCAACACACTGCTCGTTCCTTAAGGAGAGCTACATTTTCAGAGCACTGGAACAGCCTCAGGACCACATTTCTACCCAGCGCGACGTGCCATGGATGTGTTCGTTATGGCCCCCGTGTGAGCTGCCATGATAAAACACTCTGCTTAGAATTCTTCGAGCACCTCGTACCTGAAGTCACTCTTCTCGAGGACAAAGTCAGCATCCTACCATGCTGTGTCGCTAACGGGACACTGAGCGTGAGCAGTTATCTCGAGGTAAGGCCCTGAATGCCATGCAGAAGCGGACGCGTGCAGCAGTTTCCAGGAGGCCGTAGCCATTGCTCTGCATTATTTTAACGTCAGTACGCTTTCCAGGACATCTTGGAGCCCCGCGTGGGCACCCTATTCTCTGCAAGAACACTGAGTACCCTCCGGCCCCCATGGGCCTGCTAAGCCACATCCAGGCCCGTAGCCCTTCGGAGGCACTCTGTGTATGCCGAGTGTAGGGCAACAGAGTGCACTCTTTCTTGGGACAGCTTGATTTCCTCAACACTCCCACAGGTCGACGATCCCCTTTGTAGCAGGTCCAAGATACCGTGCAAGTGTGACTCATTGCCCTAGTCTGAGCTGCACTGAGCATAACCCTCGGCTTCGCATTCCATCTGGGACCCCCTGCCTGAAGTCACCCTGCCTCCAGGAGAATGTCGGCTTGCGTTCCGAGTGCAAGTAAACCCCAGTTCCTCGTTTAACACTGCAGGCTTTTGAAGAGGCTCGGGCCCGGAGTCGTAGCTGGGGCGTTCCTTGGTTGCGGCAGTTCGCTCTTTGAAGAACACCCTGCTTCGAGGAGTTGAGTCAGGGAAGGAACCACTGGGTAACCTGTGTCTCTTTGGACTTGTTAGAAAGCACAGGGATGTATGCTGCGTGTGCCCGTGGAAATGGGGCCTGATGGAACTAACCTTGCTTTCCCATTTTGAAAGCTCCATTCATGCTGCCTTGAAGCTACTTGAAATTGACTGCTGTTGACAGGCCACTAGCCACTGTAGGCATGGCTCTGGGAAGAAAATGAGTTTTCTCTAGGTAAGCAGGGTGCTTCGATGGCCGGGGTGGAGCTCATCCTGCCACGCTCTACAGCTAAAGGGATACTCAAGGTGAGTACTGGCCTTGAGGTAAGTCCCTGAGTAGCCTCGCAGAAAGGTAGGCATGCAGCTCTTACCATGAGGTCTTAGTCGCTGTTCTGCTTTATTTTTTAATTTTTATTGTTTTTTTAAGATTGATTTATTGATTGATTGATTGCTATGTTGGGTCTACGTTTCTGTGCTAGGGCGTTCTCCAGTTGCGGTAAGTGGGGCCACTCTTCATCACGGTGCGTAGGCCTCTCACTATGGCGGCCTCTCTTGTTGCGGAGCACAGGCTCCAGAGGCGCAGGCTCAGTAGTTGTGGCTCAAGGGCCCAGTTGCTCCGCGGCCTGTGGGATCCTCCCAGACCAGGGCTCGAACCCGTGTACCCTGCATTGGCAGACAGATTCTCAACCAGTGCGCCACCAGGGAAGCCCCTGTTCTGCTTTATTTTAAAGGAAGTACCCTTTTCAGGACTCCTAGGCCCCTCGGGTGTGCATCATTTTCCCTCCAATATCAGTGAGTGCCTCCAGACCCCTGTGGGCCTGCTGAGCAACATCGAGGCCCTAAGGTCGGTCCCTCGGAGGCCCTCTGTGTATGCCGAGTGATGGGCAAAACCCTGCACGTTCCTTAAGGAGAGCTACATTTCCAGAGGACTGGAGCAGCCTCAGGACCACATTTCTAGCCAGTGCGACGTGTCATGGAAGTGTTCGTCACGGCCCCCTTCTGAGCTGCCATGAGAACACACTCTGCTTAGGATTCTTCGAGGACCTCGTTCCTGAAGTCACTCTGCTCGAGGAGAAAGTCAGCATCCTACCATGCTGTGGCGCTAACGGAACACTCAGTGTGAGCAGTTGTCTCGAGGTAAGGCTCTGAATTGCCATGCAGAAGCGGAGGCGTGCAGCATTTTCCATGAGGCCGTAGTCGCTGCTCTGCATTGTTTTAATGTCAGTACGCTTTGCAGGACATCTTAGAACCCCGCGTGGGCACCCTATTCGCTGCAAGAACACTGAGTACCCTCAGGCCCCCATGGGCCTGCTAAGCCACATCCAGGCCCGTAGCCCTTCGGAGGCACTCTGTGTATGCCGAGTGTAGGGCAACAGACTGCAATCTTTCTTGGGACAGCTTGATTTCCTCAACACTCCCACAGGTCGACGATCCCCTTTGTAGCAGGTCCAAGATACCGTGCAAGTGTGACTCATTGCCCTAGTCTGAGCTGCACTGAGAATAACCCTCGGCTTCGCATTCCATCTGGGACCCCCTGTCTGAAGTCACCCTGCCTCCAGGAGAATGTCGGCTTGCGTTCCGACTGCAACTAAAGCCCAGTTCCTCGTGTAACACTGCAGGCTTTTGAAGAGCCACGGGACCGGAGGCTTAGCAGAGGCATTCCTTGGTTGAGGCAGTTCGCTATTTGCAGAACACCCTGCTTCGAGGAGTTGATTCAGGGAAGGAACCACTGGGTAACCTGTGTCTCTTTGGACTTGTTAGAAAGCACAGGGATGTATGCTGCGTGTGCCCATGGAAATGGGGGCCTGATGGAACTAGCCTTGCTTTCCCATTTTGAAAGCTCCATTCATGCTGCCTTGAAGCTACTTGAAATTGACTGCTGTTGACAGGCCACTAGCCACTGTAGGCATGGCTGTGGGAAGAAAATGAGTTTTCTCTAGGTAAGCCGGGTGCTTCGATGGCCGGGGTGGAGCTCATCCTGCCACGCTCTAGAGCTAAAGGGAAACTCAACGTGAGTACTGGCCTCGAGGTAAGTCCCTGAGTAGCCGCGCAGAAAGGTAGCTGTGCAGACCTTTCCATGAGGTCCTAGTCGCTGTTCTGCTTTATTTTAGTTTATTTTTTTAAATTTTTATTGTTTTTTTAAGATTGATTGATTGATTGATTGATTGCTGTGTTGGGTCTTCGTTTCTGTGCTAGGGCTCTCTCCAGTTGCGGTAAGTGGGGGCCACTCTTCATCGCCGTGCGTAGGCCTCTCGCTATTGCGGCCTCTCTTGTTGCGGAGCACAGGCTCCAGAGGCGCAGGCTCAGTAGTTGTGGCTCAAGGGCCCAGTTGCTCCGCGGCCTGTGGGATCCTCCCAGACCAGGGCTCGAACCCGTGTACCCTGCATTGGCAGGCAGATTCTCAACCAGTGCGCCACCAGGGAAGCCCCTGTTCTGCTTTATTTTAAAGGAAGTACCCTTTTCAGGACTCCTAGGCCCCTCGGGTGTGCATCATTTTCCCTCCAATATCAGTGAGTGCCTCCAGACCCCTGTGGGCCTGCTGAGCAACATCGAGGCCCTAGGGTCGGTCCCTCGGAGGCCCTCTGTGTATGCCGAGTGATGGGCAAAACCCTGCACGTTCCTTAAGGAGAGCTACATTTCCAGAGGACTGGAGCAGCCTCAGGACCACATTTCTAGCCAGTGCGACGTGTCATGGAAGTGTTCGTCACGGCCCCCTTCTGAGCTGCCATGAGAACACACTCTGCTTAGGATTCTTCGAGGACCTTGTTCCTGAAGTCACTCTGCTCGAGGAGAAAGTCAGCATCCTACCATGCTGTGGCGCTAACGGAACACTCAGTGTGAGCAGTTGTCTCGAGGTAAGGCTCTGAATTGCCATGCAGAAGCGGAGGCGTGCAGCATTTTCCATGAGGCCGTAGTCGCTGCGCTGCATTGTTTTAATGTCAGTACGCTTTGCAGGACATCTTAGAACCCCGCGTGGGCACCCTATTCGCTGCAAGAACACTGAGTACCCTCAGGCCCCCATGGGCCTGCTAAGCCACATCCAGGCCCGTAGCCCTTCGGAGGCACTCTGTGTATGCCGAGTGTAGGGCAACAGACTGCAGTCTTTCTTGGGACAGCTTGATTTCCTCAACACTCCCACAGGTCGACGATCCCCTTTGTAGCAGGTCCAAGATACCGTGCAAGTGTGACTCATTGCCCTAGTCTGAGCTGCACTGAGAATAACCCTCGGCTTCGCATTCCATCTGGGACCCCCTGTCTGAAGTCACCCTGCCTCCAGGAGAATGTCGGCTTGCGTTCCGACTGCAACTAAAGCCCAGTTCCTCGTGTAACACTGCAGGCTTTTGAAGAGCCACGGGACCGGAGGCTTAGCAGAGGCATTCCTTGGTTGAGGCAGTTCGCTCTTTGAAGAACACCCTGCTTCGAGGAGTTGATTCAGGGAAGGAACCACTGGGTAACCTGTGTCTCTTTGGACTTGTTAGAAAGCACAGGGATGTATGCTGCGTGTGCCCATGGAAATGGGGGCCTGATGGAACTAGCCTTGCTTTCCCATTTTGAAAGCTCCATTCATGCTGCCTTGAAGCTACTTGAAATTGACTGCTGTTGACAGGCCACTAGCCACTGTAGGCATGGCTGTGGGAAGAAAATGAGTTTTCTCTAGGTAAGCCGGGTGCTTCGATGGCCGGGGTGGAGCTCATCCTGCCACGCTCTAGAGCTAAAGGGAAACTCAACGTGAGTACTGGCCTCGAGGTAAGTCCCTGAGTAGCCGTGCAGAAAGGTAGCTGTGCAGACCTTTCCATGAGGTCCTAGTCGCTGTTCTGCTTTATTTTAGTTTATTTTTTTAAATTTTTATTGTTTTTTTAAGATTTATTGATTGATTGATTGATTGCTATGTTGGGTCTTCGTTTCTGTGCTAGGGCTCTCTCCAGTTGCGGTAAGTGGGGGCCACTCTTCATCGCCGTGCGTAGGCCTCTCACTATTGCGGCCTCTCTTGTTGCGGAGCACAGGCTCCAGAGGCGCAGGCTCAGTAGTTGTGGCTCACGGGCCCAGTTGCTCCGCGGCCTGTGGGATCCTCCCAAGACCAGGGCTGGAACCCGTGTACCCTGCATTGGCAGGCAGATTCTCAACCAGTGCGCCACCAGGGAAGCCCCTGTTCTGCTTTATTTTAAAGGAAGTACACTTTTCAAGACTCCTAGGCCCCTCGGGTGTGCATCATTTTCCTTCCAAGATCAGTGAGTACCTCCAGACCCCTGTGGGCCTGCTGAGCAACATCGAGGCCCTAGGGTCGGTCCCTCGGAGGCCCTCTGTGTATGCCGAGTGATGGGCAAAACCCTGCACGTTCCTTAAGGAGAGCTACATTTCCAGAGGACTGGAGCAGCCTCAGGACCACATTTCTAGCCAGTGCGACGTGTCATGGAAGTGTTCGTCACGGCCCCCTTCTGAGCTGCCATGAGAACACACTCTGCTTAGGATTCTTCGAGGACCTCGTTCCTGAAGTCACTCTGCTCGAGGAGAAAGTCAGCATCCTACCATGCTGTGGCGCTAACGGAACACTCAGTGTGAGCAGTTGTCTCGAGGTAAGGCTCTGAATTGCCATGCAGAAGCGGAGGCGTGCAGCATTTTCCATGAGGCCGTAGTCGCTGCTCTGCATTGTTTTAATGTCAGTACGCTTTGCAGGACATCTTAGAACCCCGCGTGGGCACCCTATTCGCTGCAAGAACACTGAGTACCCTCAGGCCCCCATGGGCCTGCTAAGCCACATCCAGGCCCGTAGCCCTTCGGAGGCACTCTGTGTATGCCGAGTGTAGGGCAACAGACTGCAGTCTTTCTTGGGACAGCTTGATTTCCTCAACACTCCCACAGGTCGACGATCCCCTTTGTAGCAGGTCCAAGATACCGTGCAAGTGTGACTCATTGCCCTAGTCTGAGCTGCACTGAGAATAACCCTCGGCTTCGCATTCCATCTGGGACCCCCTGTCTGAAGTCACCCTGCCTCCAGGAGAATGTCGGCTTGCGTTCCGACTGCAACTAAAGCCCAGTTCCTCGTGTAACACTGCAGGCTTTTGAAGAGCCACGGGACCGGAGGCTTAGCAGAGGCATTCCTTGGTTGAGGCAGTTCGCTCTTTGAAGAACACCCTGCTTCGAGGAGTTGATTCAGGGAAGGAACCACTGGGTAACCTGTGTCTCTTTGGACTTGTTAGAAAGCACAGGGATGTATGCTGCGTGTGCCCATGGAAATGGGGGCCTGATGGAACTAGCCTTGCTTTCCCATTTTGAAAGCTCCATTCATGCTGCCTTGAAGCTACTTGAAATTGACTGCTGTTGACAGGCCACTAGCCACTGTAGGCATGGCTGTGGGAAGAAAATGAGTTTTCTCTAGGTAAGCCGGGTGCTTCGATGGCCGGGGTGGAGCTCATCCTGCCACGCTCTAGAGCTAAAGGGAAACTCAACGTGAGTACTGGCCTCGAGGTAAGTCCCTGAGTAGCCGTGCAGAAAGGTAGCTATGCAGACCTTTCCATGAGGTCCTAGTCGCTGTTCTGCTTTATTTTAGTTTATTTTTTTAAATTTTTATTGTTTTTTTAAGATTTATTGATTGATTGATTGATTGCTGTGTTGGGTCTTCGTTTCTGTGCTAGGGCTCTCTCCAGTTGCGGTAAGTGGGGGCCACTCTTCATCGCCGTGCGTAGGCCTCTCGCTATTGCGGCCTCTCTTGTTGCGGAGCACAGGCTCCAGAGGCGCAGGCTCAGTAGTTGTGGCTCAAGGGCCCAGTTGCTCCGCGGCCTGTGGGATCCTCCCAGACCAGGGCTCGAACCCGTGTACCCTGCATTGGCAGGCAGATTCTCAACCAGTGCGCCACCAGGGAAGCCCCTGTTCTGCTTTATTTTAAAGGAAGTACCCTTTTCAGGACTCCTAGGCCCCTCGGGTGTGCATCATTTTCCCTCCAATATCAGTGAGTGCCTCCAGACCCCTGTGGGCCTGCTGAGCAACATCGAGGCCCTAGGGTCGGTCCCTCGGAGGCCCTCTGTGTATGCCGAGTGATGGGCAAAACCCTGCACGTTCCTTAAGGAGAGCTACATTTCCAGAGGACTGGAGCAGCCTCAGGACCACATTTCTAGCCAGTGCGACGTGTCATGGAAGTGTTCGTCACGGCCCCCTTCTGAGCTGCCATGAGAACACACTCTGCTTAGGATTCTTCGAGGACCTTGTTCCTGAAGTCACTCTGCTCGAGGAGAAAGTCAGCATCCTACCATGCTGTGGCGCTAACGGAACACTCAGTGTGAGCAGTTGTCTCGAGGTAAGGCTCTGAATTGCCATGCAGAAGCGGAGGCGTGCAGCATTTTCCATGAGGCCGTAGTCGCTGCGCTGCATTGTTTTAATGTCAGTACGCTTTGCAGGACATCTTAGAACCCCGCGTGGGCACCCTATTCGCTGCAAGAACACTGAGTACCCTCAGGCCCCCATGGGCCTGCTAAGCCACATCCAGGCCCGTAGCCCTTCGGAGGCACTCTGTGTATGCCGAGTGTAGGGCAACAGACTGCAGTCTTTCTTGGGACAGCTTGATTTCCTCAACACTCCCACAGGTCGACGATCCCCTTTGTAGCAGGTCCAAGATACCGTGCAAGTGTGACTCATTGCCCTAGTCTGAGCTGCACTGAGAATAACCCTCGGCTTCGCATTCCATCTGGGACCCCCTGTCTGAAGTCACCCTGCCTCCAGGAGAATGTCGGCTTGCGTTCCGACTGCAACTAAAGCCCAGTTCCTCGTGTAACACTGCAGGCTTTTGAAGAGCCACGGGACCGGAGGCTTAGCAGAGGCATTCCTTGGTTGAGGCAGTTCGCTCTTTGAAGAACACCCTGCTTCGAGGAGTTGATTCAGGGAAGGAACCACTGGGTAACCTGTGTCTCTTTGGACTTGTTAGAAAGCACAGGGATGTATGCTGCGTGTGCCCATGGAAATGGGGGCCTGATGGAACTAGCCTTGCTTTCCCATTTTGAAAGCTCCATTCATGCTGCCTTGAAGCTACTTGAAATTGACTGCTGTTGACAGGCCACTAGCCACTGTAGGCATGGCTGTGGGAAGAAAATGAGTTTTCTCTAGGTAAGCCGGGTGCTTCGATGGCCGGGGTGGAGCTCATCCTGCCACGCTCTAGAGCTAAAGGGAAACTCAACGTGAGTACTGGCCTCGAGGTAAGTCCCTGAGTAGCCGTGCAGAAAGGTAGCTGTGCAGACCTTTCCATGAGGTCCTAGTCGCTGTTCTGCTTTATTTTAGTTTATTTTTTTAAATTTTTATTGTTTTTTTAAGATTTATTGATTGATTGATTGATTGCTATGTTGGGTCTTCGTTTCTGTGCTAGGGCTCTCTCCAGTTGCGGTAAGTGGGGGCCACTCTTCATCGCCGTGCGTAGGCCTCTCACTATTGCGGCCTCTCTTGTTGCGGAGCACAGGCTCCAGAGGCGCAGGCTCAGTAGTTGTGGCTCACGGGCCCAGTTGCTCCGCGGCCTGTGGGATCCTCCCAAGACCAGGGCTGGAACCCGTGTACCCTGCATTGGCAGGCAGATTCTCAACCAGTGCGCCACCAGGGAAGCCCCTGTTCTGCTTTATTTTAAAGGAAGTACACTTTTCAAGACTCCTAGGCCCCTCGGGTGTGCATCATTTTCCTTCCAAGATCAGTGAGTACCTCCAGACCCCTGTGGGCCTGCTGAGCAACATCGAGGCCCTAGGGTCGGTCCCTCGGAGGCCCTCTGTGTATGCCGAGTGATGGGCAAAACCCTGCACGTTCCTTAAGGAGAGCTACATTTCCAGAGGACTGGAGCAGCCTCAGGACCACATTTCTAGCCAGTGCGACGTGTCATGGAAGTGTTCGTCACGGCCCCCTTCTGAGCTGCCATGAGAACACACTCTGCTTAGGATTCTTCGAGGACCTTGTTCCTGAAGTCACTCTGCTCGAGGAGAAAGTCAGCATCCTACCATGCTGTGGCGCTAACGGAACACTCAGTGTGAGCAGTTGTCTCGAGGTAAGGCTCTGAATTGCCATGCAGAAGCGGAGGCGTGCAGCATTTTCCATGAGGCCGTAGTCGCTGCTCTGCATTGTTTTAATGTCAGTACGCTTTGCAGGACATCTTAGAACCCCGCGTGGGCACCCTATTCGCTGCAAGAACACTGAGTACCCTCAGGCCCCCATGGGCCTGCTAAGCCACATCCAGGCCCGTAGCCCTTCGGAGGCACTCTGTGTATGCCGAGTGTAGGGCAACAGACTGCAGTCTTTCTTGGGACAGCTTGATTTCCTCAACACTCCCACAGGTCGACGATCCCCTTTGTAGCAGGTCCAAGATACCGTGCAAGTGTGACTCATTGCCCTAGTCTGAGCTGCACTGAGAATAACCCTCGGCTTCGCATTCCATCTGGGACCCCCTGTCTGAAGTCACCCTGCCTCCAGGAGAATGTCGGCTTGCGTTCCGACTGCAACTAAAGCCCAGTTCCTCGTGTAACACTGCAGGCTTTTGAAGAGCCACGGGACCGGAGGCTTAGCAGAGGCATTCCTTGGTTGAGGCAGTTCGCTCTTTGAAGAACACCCTGCTTCGAGGAGTTGATTCAGGGAAGGAACCACTGGGTAACCTGTGTCTCTTTGGACTTGTTAGAAAGCACAGGGATGTATGCTGCGTGTGCCCATGGAAATGGGGGCCTGATGGAACTAGCCTTGCTTTCCCATTTTGAAAGCTCCATTCATGCTGCCTTGAAGCTACTTGAAATTGACTGCTGTTGACAGGCCACTAGCCACTGTAGGCATGGCTGTGGGAAGAAAATGAGTTTTCTCTAGGTAAGCCGGGTGCTTCGATGGCCGGGGTGGAGCTCATCCTGCCACGCTCTAGAGCTAAAGGGAAACTCAACGTGAGTACTGGCCTCGAGGTAAGTCCCTGAGTAGCCGCGCAGAAAGGTAGCTGTGCAGACCTTTCCATGAGGTCCTAGTCGCTGTTCTGCTTTATTTTAGTTTATTTTTTTAAATTTTTATTGTTTTTTTTAGATTTATTGATTGATTGATTGATTGCTATGTTGGGTCTTCGTTTCTGTGCTAGGGCTCTCTCCAGTTGCGGTAAGTGGGGGCCACTCTTCATCGCCGTGCGTAGGCCTCTCGCTATTGCGGCCTCTCTTGTTGTGGAGCACAGGCTCCAGAGGCGCAGGCTCAGTAGTTGTGGCTCACGGGCCCAGTTGCTCCGCGGCCTGTGGGATCCTCCCAAGACCAGGGCTGGAACCCGTGTACCCTGCATTGGCAGGCAGATTCTCAACCAGTGCGCCACCAGGGAAGCCCCTGTTCTGCTTTATTTTAAAGGAAGTACACTTTTCAAGACTCCTAGGCCCCTCGGGTGTGCATCATTTTCCTTCCAAGATCAGTGAGTACCTCCAGAGCCCTGTGGGCCTGCTGAGCAACATCGAGGCCCAAAGGTCAGTCCCTCGGAGGCCCTCTGTGTATGCCAAGTGATGGGCAACACACTGCTCGTTCCTTAAGGAGAGCTACATTTTCAGAGCACTGGAACAGCCTCAGGACCACTTTTCTACCCAGCGCGACGTGCCATGGATGTGTTCGTTATGGCCCCCGTGTGAGCTGCCATGATAAAACACTCTGCTTAGAATTCTTCGAGCACCTCGTACCTGAAGTCACTCTTCTCGAGGACAAAGTCAGCATCCTACCATGCTGTGTCGCTAACGGGACACTGAGCGTGAGCAGTTATCTCGAGGTAAGGCCCTGAATGCCATGCAGAAGCGGACGCGTGCAGCAGTTTCCAGGAGGCCGTAGCCATTGCTCTGCATTATTTTAACGTCAGTACGCTTTCCAGGACATCTTGGAGCCCCGCGTGGGCACCCTATTCTCTGCAAGAACACTGAGTACCCTCCGGCCCCCATGGGCCTGCTAAGCCACATCCAGGCCCGTAGCCCTTCGGAGGCACTCTGTGTATGCCGAGTGTAGGGCAACAGAGTGCACTCTTTCTTGGGACAGCTTGATTTCCTCAACACTCCCACAGGTCGACGATCCCCTTTGTAGCAGGTCCAAGATACCGTGCAAGTGTGACTCATTGCCCTAGTCTGAGCTGCACTGAGCATAACCCTCGGCTTCGCATTCCATCTGGGACCCCCTGCCTGAAGTCACCCTGCCTCCAGGAGAATGTCGGCTTGCGTTCCGAGTGCAAGTAAACCCCAGTTCCTCGTTTAACACTGCAGGCTTTTGAAGAGGCTCGGGCCCGGAGTCGTAGCTGGGGCGTTCCTTGGTTGCGGCAGTTCGCTCTTTGAAGAACACCCTGCTTCGAGGAGTTGAGTCAGGGAAGGAACCACTGGGTAACCTGTGTCTCTTTGGACTTGTTAGAAAGCACAGGGATGTATGCTGCGTGTGCCCGTGGAAATGGGGCCTGATGGAACTAACCTTGCTTTCCCATTTTGAAAGCTCCATTCATGCTGCCTTGAAGCTACTTGAAATTGACTGCTGTTGACAGGCCACTAGCCACTGTAGGCATGGCTCTGGGAAGAAAATGAGTTTTCTCTAGGTAAGCAGGGTGCTTCGATGGCCGGGGTGGAGCTCATCCTGCCACGCTCTACAGCTAAAGGGATACTCAAGGTGAGTACTGGCCTTGAGGTAAGTCCCTGAGTAGCCACGCAGAAAGGTAGGCATGCAGCTCTTACCATGAGGTCTTAGTCGCTGTTCTGCTTTATTTTTTAATTTTTATTGTTTTTTTAAGATTGATTTATTGATTGATTGATTGCTATGTTGGGTCTACGTTTCTGTGCTAGGGCGTTCTCCAGTTGCGGTAAGTGGGGCCACTCTTCATCACGGTGCGTAGGCCTCTCACTATGGCGGCCTCTCTTGTTGCGGAGCACAGGCTCCAGAGGCGCAGGCTCAGTAGTTGTGGCTCAAGGGCCCAGTTGCTCCGCGGCCTGTGGGATCCTCCCAGACCAGGGCTCGAACCCGTGTACCCTGCATTGGCAGACAGATTCTCAACCAGTGCGCCACCAGGGAAGCCCCTGTTCTGCTTTATTTTAAAGGAAGTACCCTTTTCAGGACTCCTAGGCCCCTCGGGTGTGCATCATTTTCCCTCCAATATCAGTGAGTGCCTCCAGACCCCTGTGGGCCTGCTGAGCAACATCGAGGCCCTAAGGTCGGTCCCTCGGAGGCCCTCTGTGTATGCCGAGTGATGGGCAAAACCCTGCACGTTCCTTAAGGAGAGCTACATTTCCAGAGGACTGGAGCAGCCTCAGGACCACATTTCTAGCCAGTGCGACGTGTCATGGAAGTGTTCGTCACGGCCCCCTTCTGAGCTGCCATGAGAACACACTCTGCTTAGGATTCTTCGAGGACCTCGTTCCTGAAGTCACTCTGCTCGAGGAGAAAGTCAGCATCCTACCATGCTGTGGCGCTAACGGAACACTCAGTGTGAGCAGTTGTCTCGAGGTAAGGCTCTGAATTGCCATGCAGAAGCGGAGGCGTGCAGCATTTTCCATGAGGCCGTAGTCGCTGCTCTGCATTGTTTTAATGTCAGTACGCTTTGCAGGACATCTTAGAACCCCGCGTGGGCACCCTATTCGCTGCAAGAACACTGAGTACCCTCAGGCCCCCATGGGCCTGCTAAGCCACATCCAGGCCCGTAGCCCTTCGGAGGCACTCTGTGTATGCCGAGTGTAGGGCAACAGACTGCAATCTTTCTTGGGACAGCTTGATTTCCTCAACACTCCCACAGGTCGACGATCCCCTTTGTAGCAGGTCCAAGATACCGTGCAAGTGTGACTCATTGCCCTAGTCTGAGCTGCACTGAGAATAACCCTCGGCTTCGCATTCCATCTGGGACCCCCTGTCTGAAGTCACCCTGCCTCCAGGAGAATGTCGGCTTGCGTTCCGACTGCAACTAAAGCCCAGTTCCTCGTGTAACACTGCAGGCTTTTGAAGAGCCACGGGACCGGAGGCTTAGCAGAGGCATTCCTTGGTTGAGGCAGTTCGCTATTTGCAGAACACCCTGCTTCGAGGAGTTGATTCAGGGAAGGAACCACTGGGTAACCTGTGTCTCTTTGGACTTGTTAGAAAGCACAGGGATGTATGCTGCGTGTGCCCATGGAAATGGGGGCCTGATGGAACTAGCCTTGCTTTCCCATTTTGAAAGCTCCATTCATGCTGCCTTGAAGCTACTTGAAATTGACTGCTGTTGACAGGCCACTAGCCACTGTAGGCATGGCTGTGGGAAGAAAATGAGTTTTCTCTAGGTAAGCCGGGTGCTTCGATGGCCGGGGTGGAGCTCATCCTGCCACGCTCTAGAGCTAAAGGGAAACTCAACGTGAGTACTGGCCTCGAGGTAAGTCCCTGAGTAGCCGCGCAGAAAGGTAGCTGTGCAGACCTTTCCATGAGGTCCTAGTCGCTGTTCTGCTTTATTTTAGTTTATTTTTTTAAATTTTTATTGTTTTTTTAAGATTGATTGATTGATTGATTGATTGCTGTGTTGGGTCTTCGTTTCTGTGCTAGGGCTCTCTCCAGTTGCGGTAAGTGGGGGCCACTCTTCATCGCCGTGCGTAGGCCTCTCGCTATTGCGGCCTCTCTTGTTGCGGAGCACAGGCTCCAGAGGCGCAGGCTCAGTAGTTGTGGCTCAAGGGCCCAGTTGCTCCGCGGCCTGTGGGATCCTCCCAGACCAGGGCTCGAACCCGTGTACCCTGCATTGGCAGGCAGATTCTCAACCAGTGCGCCACCAGGGAAGCCCCTGTTCTGCTTTATTTTAAAGGAAGTACCCTTTTCAGGACTCCTAGGCCCCTCGGGTGTGCATCATTTTCCCTCCAATATCAGTGAGTGCCTCCAGACCCCTGTGGGCCTGCTGAGCAACATCGAGGCCCTAGGGTCGGTCCCTCGGAGGCCCTCTGTGTATGCCGAGTGATGGGCAAAACCCTGCACGTTCCTTAAGGAGAGCTACATTTCCAGAGGACTGGAGCAGCCTCAGGACCACATTTCTAGCCAGTGCGACGTGTCATGGAAGTGTTCGTCACGGCCCCCTTCTGAGCTGCCATGAGAACACACTCTGCTTAGGATTCTTCGAGGACCTTGTTCCTGAAGTCACTCTGCTCGAGGAGAAAGTCAGCATCCTACCATGCTGTGGCGCTAACGGAACACTCAGTGTGAGCAGTTGTCTCGAGGTAAGGCTCTGAATTGCCATGCAGAAGCGGAGGCGTGCAGCATTTTCCATGAGGCCGTAGTCGCTGCGCTGCATTGTTTTAATGTCAGTACGCTTTGCAGGACATCTTAGAACCCCGCGTGGGCACCCTATTCGCTGCAAGAACACTGAGTACCCTCAGGCCCCCATGGGCCTGCTAAGCCACATCCAGGCCCGTAGCCCTTCGGAGGCACTCTGTGTATGCCGAGTGTAGGGCAACAGACTGCAGTCTTTCTTGGGACAGCTTGATTTCCTCAACACTCCCACAGGTCGACGATCCCCTTTGTAGCAGGTCCAAGATACCGTGCAAGTGTGACTCATTGCCCTAGTCTGAGCTGCACTGAGAATAACCCTCGGCTTCGCATTCCATCTGGGACCCCCTGTCTGAAGTCACCCTGCCTCCAGGAGAATGTCGGCTTGCGTTCCGACTGCAACTAAAGCCCAGTTCCTCGTGTAACACTGCAGGCTTTTGAAGAGCCACGGGACCGGAGGCTTAGCAGAGGCATTCCTTGGTTGAGGCAGTTCGCTCTTTGAAGAACACCCTGCTTCGAGGAGTTGATTCAGGGAAGGAACCACTGGGTAACCTGTGTCTCTTTGGACTTGTTAGAAAGCACAGGGATGTATGCTGCGTGTGCCCATGGAAATGGGGGCCTGATGGAACTAGCCTTGCTTTCCCATTTTGAAAGCTCCATTCATGCTGCCTTGAAGCTACTTGAAATTGACTGCTGTTGACAGGCCACTAGCCACTGTAGGCATGGCTGTGGGAAGAAAATGAGTTTTCTCTAGGTAAGCCGGGTGCTTCGATGGCCGGGGTGGAGCTCATCCTGCCACGCTCTAGAGCTAAAGGGAAACTCAACGTGAGTACTGGCCTCGAGGTAAGTCCCTGAGTAGCCGTGCAGAAAGGTAGCTGTGCAGACCTTTCCATGAGGTCCTAGTCGCTGTTCTGCTATATTTTAGTTTATTTTTTTAAATTTTTATTGTTTTTTTAAGATTTATTGATTGATTGATTGATTGCTATGTTGGGTCTTCGTTTCTGTGCTAGGGCTCTCTCCAGTTGCGGTAAGTGGGGGCCACTCTTCATCGCCGTGCGTAGGCCTCTCACTATTGCGGCCTCTCTTGTTGCGGAGCACAGGCTCCAGAGGCGCAGGCTCAGTAGTTGTGGCTCACGGGCCCAGTTGCTCCGCGGCCTGTGGGATCCTCCCAAGACCAGGGCTGGAACCCGTGTACCCTGCATTGGCAGGCAGATTCTCAACCAGTGCGCCACCAGGGAAGCCCCTGTTCTGCTTTATTTTAAAGGAAGTACACTTTTCAAGACTCCTAGGCCCCTCGGGTGTGCATCATTTTCCTTCCAAGATCAGTGAGTACCTCCAGACCCCTGTGGGCCTGCTGAGCAACATCGAGGCCCTAGGGTCGGTCCCTCGGAGGCCCTCTGTGTATGCCGAGTGATGGGCAAAACCCTGCACGTTCCTTAAGGAGAGCTACATTTCCAGAGGACTGGAGCAGCCTCAGGACCACATTTCTAGCCAGTGCGACGTGTCATGGAAGTGTTCGTCACGGCCCCCTTCTGAGCTGCCATGAGAACACACTCTGCTTAGGATTCTTCGAGGACCTTGTTCCTGAAGTCACTCTGCTCGAGGAGAAAGTCAGCATCCTACCATGCTGTGGCGCTAACGGAACACTCAGTGTGAGCAGTTGTCTCGAGGTAAGGCTCTGAATTGCCATGCAGAAGCGGAGGCGTGCAGCATTTTCCATGAGGCCGTAGTCGCTGCTCTGCATTGTTTTAATGTCAGTACGCTTTGCAGGACATCTTAGAACCCCGCGTGGGCACCCTATTCGCTGCAAGAACACTGAGTACCCTCAGGCCCCCATGGGCCTGCTAAGCCACATCCAGGCCCGTAGCCCTTCGGAGGCACTCTGTGTATGCCGAGTGTAGGGCAACAGACTGCAGTCTTTCTTGGGACAGCTTGATTTCCTCAACACTCCCACAGGTCGACGATCCCCTTTGTAGCAGGTCCAAGATACCGTGCAAGTGTGACTCATTGCCCTAGTCTGAGCTGCACTGAGAATAACCCTCGGCTTCGCATTCCATCTGGGACCCCCTGTCTGAAGTCACCCTGCCTCCAGGAGAATGTCGGCTTGCGTTCCGACTGCAACTAAAGCCCAGTTCCTCGTGTAACACTGCAGGCTTTTGAAGAGCCACGGGACCGGAGGCTTAGCAGAGGCATTCCTTGGTTGAGGCAGTTCGCTCTTTGAAGAACACCCTGCTTCGAGGAGTTGATTCAGGGAAGGAACCACTGGGTAACCTGTGTCTCTTTGGACTTGTTAGAAAGCACAGGGATGTATGCTGCGTGTGCCCATGGAAATGGGGGCCTGATGGAACTAGCCTTGCTTTCCCATTTTGAAAGCTCCATTCATGCTGCCTTGAAGCTACTTGAAATTGACTGCTGTTGACAGGCCACTAGCCACTGTAGGCATGGCTGTGGGAAGAAAATGAGTTTTCTCTAGGTAAGCCGGGTGCTTCGATGGCCGGGGTGGAGCTCATCCTGCCA
Organism: Balaenoptera borealis; assembly: GCF_965194805.1. Classification (NCBI taxonomy): domain Eukaryota; kingdom Metazoa; phylum Chordata; class Mammalia; order Artiodactyla; family Balaenopteridae; genus Balaenoptera; species Balaenoptera borealis. The sequence goes on along the minus strand of NW_028122591.1, from coordinate 17,809 downwards.
CGCTCTAGAGCTAAAGGGAAACTCAACGTGAGTACTGGCCTCGAGGTAAGTCCCTGAGTAGCCGTGCAGAAAGGTAGCTATGCAGACCTTTCCATGAGGTCCTAGTCGCTGTTCTGCTTTATTTTAGTTTATTTTTTTAAATTTTTATTGTTTTTTTAAGATTTATTGATTGATTGATTGATTGCTGTGTTGGGTCTTCGTTTCTGTGCTAGGGCTCTCTCCAGTTGCGGTAAGTGGGGGCCACTCTTCATCGCCGTGCGTAGGCCTCTCGCTATTGCGGCCTCTCTTGTTGCGGAGCACAGGCTCCAGAGGCGCAGGCTCAGTAGTTGTGGCTCAAGGGCCCAGTTGCTCCGCGGCCTGTGGGATCCTCCCAGACCAGGGCTCGAACCCGTGTACCCTGCATTGGCAGGCAGATTCTCAACCAGTGCGCCACCAGGGAAGCCCCTGTTCTGCTTTATTTTAAAGGAAGTACCCTTTTCAGGACTCCTAGGCCCCTCGGGTGTGCATCATTTTCCCTCCAATATCAGTGAGTGCCTCCAGACCCCTGTGGGCCTGCTGAGCAACATCGAGGCCCTAGGGTCGGTCCCTCGGAGGCCCTCTGTGTATGCCGAGTGATGGGCAAAACCCTGCACGTTCCTTAAGGAGAGCTACATTTCCAGAGGACTGGAGCAGCCTCAGGACCACATTTCTAGCCAGTGCGACGTGTCATGGAAGTGTTCGTCACGGCCCCCTTCTGAGCTGCCATGAGAACACACTCTGCTTAGGATTCTTCGAGGACCTTGTTCCTGAAGTCACTCTGCTCGAGGAGAAAGTCAGCATCCTACCATGCTGTGGCGCTAACGGAACACTCAGTGTGAGCAGTTGTCTCGAGGTAAGGCTCTGAATTGCCATGCAGAAGCGGAGGCGTGCAGCATTTTCCATGAGGCCGTAGTCGCTGCGCTGCATTGTTTTAATGTCAGTACGCTTTGCAGGACATCTTAGAACCCCGCGTGGGCACCCTATTCGCTGCAAGAACACTGAGTACCCTCAGGCCCCCATGGGCCTGCTAAGCCACATCCAGGCCCGTAGCCCTTCGGAGGCACTCTGTGTATGCCGAGTGTAGGGCAACAGACTGCAGTCTTTCTTGGGACAGCTTGATTTCCTCAACACTCCCACAGGTCGACGATCCCCTTTGTAGCAGGTCCAAGATACCGTGCAAGTGTGACTCATTGCCCTAGTCTGAGCTGCACTGAGAATAACCCTCGGCTTCGCATTCCATCTGGGACCCCCTGTCTGAAGTCACCCTGCCTCCAGGAGAATGTCGGCTTGCGTTCCGACTGCAACTAAAGCCCAGTTCCTCGTGTAACACTGCAGGCTTTTGAAGAGCCACGGGACCGGAGGCTTAGCAGAGGCATTCCTTGGTTGAGGCAGTTCGCTCTTTGAAGAACACCCTGCTTCGAGGAGTTGATTCAGGGAAGGAACCACTGGGTAACCTGTGTCTCTTTGGACTTGTTAGAAAGCACAGGGATGTATGCTGCGTGTGCCCATGGAAATGGGGGCCTGATGGAACTAGCCTTGCTTTCCCATTTTGAAAGCTCCATTCATGCTGCCTTGAAGCTACTTGAAATTGACTGCTGTTGACAGGCCACTAGCCACTGTAGGCATGGCTGTGGGAAGAAAATGAGTTTTCTCTAGGTAAGCCGGGTGCTTCGATGGCCGGGGTGGAGCTCATCCTGCCACGCTCTAGAGCTAAAGGGAAACTCAACGTGAGTACTGGCCTCGAGGTAAGTCCCTGAGTAGCCGTGCAGAAAGGTAGCTGTGCAGACCTTTCCATGAGGTCCTAGTCGCTGTTCTGCTTTATTTTAGTTTATTTTTTTAAATTTTTATTGTTTTTTTAAGATTTATTGATTGATTGATTGATTGCTATGTTGGGTCTTCGTTTCTGTGCTAGGGCTCTCTCCAGTTGCGGTAAGTGGGGGCCACTCTTCATCGCCGTGCGTAGGCCTCTCACTATTGCGGCCTCTCTTGTTGCGGAGCACAGGCTCCAGAGGCGCAGGCTCAGTAGTTGTGGCTCACGGGCCCAGTTGCTCCGCGGCCTGTGGGATCCTCCCAAGACCAGGGCTGGAACCCGTGTACCCTGCATTGGCAGGCAGATTCTCAACCAGTGCGCCACCAGGGAAGCCCCTGTTCTGCTTTATTTTAAAGGAAGTACACTTTTCAAGACTCCTAGGCCCCTCGGGTGTGCATCATTTTCCTTCCAAGATCAGTGAGTACCTCCAGACCCCTGTGGGCCTGCTGAGCAACATCGAGGCCCTAGGGTCGGTCCCTCGGAGGCCCTCTGTGTATGCCGAGTGATGGGCAAAACCCTGCACGTTCCTTAAGGAGAGCTACATTTCCAGAGGACTGGAGCAGCCTCAGGACCACATTTCTAGCCAGTGCGACGTGTCATGGAAGTGTTCGTCACGGCCCCCTTCTGAGCTGCCATGAGAACACACTCTGCTTAGGATTCTTCGAGGACCTTGTTCCTGAAGTCACTCTGCTCGAGGAGAAAGTCAGCATCCTACCATGCTGTGGCGCTAACGGAACACTCAGTGTGAGCAGTTGTCTCGAGGTAAGGCTCTGAATTGCCATGCAGAAGCGGAGGCGTGCAGCATTTTCCATGAGGCCGTAGTCGCTGCTCTGCATTGTTTTAATGTCAGTACGCTTTGCAGGACATCTTAGAACCCCGCGTGGGCACCCTATTCGCTGCAAGAACACTGAGTACCCTCAGGCCCCCATGGGCCTGCTAAGCCACATCCAGGCCCGTAGCCCTTCGGAGGCACTCTGTGTATGCCGAGTGTAGGGCAACAGACTGCAGTCTTTCTTGGGACAGCTTGATTTCCTCAACACTCCCACAGGTCGACGATCCCCTTTGTAGCAGGTCCAAGATACCGTGCAAGTGTGACTCATTGCCCTAGTCTGAGCTGCACTGAGAATAACCCTCGGCTTCGCATTCCATCTGGGACCCCCTGTCTGAAGTCACCCTGCCTCCAGGAGAATGTCGGCTTGCGTTCCGACTGCAACTAAAGCCCAGTTCCTCGTGTAACACTGCAGGCTTTTGAAGAGCCACGGGACCGGAGGCTTAGCAGAGGCATTCCTTGGTTGAGGCAGTTCGCTCTTTGAAGAACACCCTGCTTCGAGGAGTTGATTCAGGGAAGGAACCACTGGGTAACCTGTGTCTCTTTGGACTTGTTAGAAAGCACAGGGATGTATGCTGCGTGTGCCCATGGAAATGGGGGCCTGATGGAACTAGCCTTGCTTTCCCATTTTGAAAGCTCCATTCATGCTGCCTTGAAGCTACTTGAAATTGACTGCTGTTGACAGGCCACTAGCCACTGTAGGCATGGCTGTGGGAAGAAAATGAGTTTTCTCTAGGTAAGCCGGGTGCTTCGATGGCCGGGGTGGAGCTCATCCTGCCACGCTCTAGAGCTAAAGGGAAACTCAACGTGAGTACTGGCCTCGAGGTAAGTCCCTGAGTAGCCGTGCAGAAAGGTAGCTATGCAGACCTTTCCATGAGGTCCTAGTCGCTGTTCTGCTTTATTTTAGTTTATTTTTTTAAATTTTTATTGTTTTTTTAAGATTTATTGATTGATTGATTGATTGCTGTGTTGGGTCTTCGTTTCTGTGCTAGGGCTCTCTCCAGTTGCGGTAAGTGGGGGCCACTCTTCATCGCCGTGCGTAGGCCTCTCACTATTGCGGCCTCTCTTGTTGCGGAGCACAGGCTCCAGAGGCGCAGGCTCAGTAGTTGTGGCTCACGGGCCCAGTTGCTCCGCGGCCTGTGGGATCCTCCCAAGACCAGGGCTGGAACCCGTGTACCCTGCATTGGCAGGCAGATTCTCAACCAGTGCGCCACCAGGGAAGCCCCTGTTCTGCTTTATTTTAAAGGAAGTACCCTTTTCAGGACTCCTAGGCCCCTCGGGTGTGCATCATTTTCCCTCCAATATCAGTGAGTGCCTCCAGACCCCTGTGGGCCTGCTGAGCAACATCGAGGCCCTAAGGTCGGTCCCTCGGAGGCCCTCTGTGTATGCCGAGTGATGGGCAAAACCCTGCACGTTCCTTAAGGAGAGCTACATTTCCAGAGGACTGGAGCAGCCTCAGGACCACATTTCTAGCCAGTGCGACGTGTCATGGAAGTGTTCGTCACGGCCCCCTTCTGAGCTGCCATGAGAACACACTCTGCTTAGGATTCTTCGAGGACCTTGTTCCTGAAGTCACTCTGCTCGAGGAGAAAGTCAGCATCCTACCATGCTGTGGCGCTAACGGAACACTCAGTGTGAGCAGTTGTCTCGAGGTAAGGCTCTGAATTGCCATGCAGAAGCGGAGGCGTGCAGCATTTTCCATGAGGCCGTAGTCGCTGCTCTGCATTGTTTTAATGTCAGTACGCTTTGCAGGACATCTTAGAACCCCGCGTGGGCACCCTATTCGCTGCAAGAACACTGAGTACCCTCAGGCCCCCATGGGCCTGCTAAGCCACATCCAGGCCCGTAGCCCTTCGGAGGCACTCTGTGTATGCCGAGTGTAGGGCAACAGACTGCAATCTTTCTTGGGACAGCTTGATTTCCTCAACACTCCCACAGGTCGACGATCCCCTTTGTAGCAGGTCCAAGATACCGTGCAAGTGTGACTCATTGCCCTAGTCTGAGCTGCACTGAGAATAACCCTCGGCTTCGCATTCCATCTGGGACCCCCTGTCTGAAGTCACCCTGCCTCCAGGAGAATGTCGGCTTCTGTTCCGACTGCAACTAAAGCCCAGTTCCTCGTGTAACACTGCAGGCTTTTGAAGAGCCACGGGACCGGAGGCTTAGCAGAGGCATTCCTTGGTTGAGGCAGTTCGCTATTTGCAGAACACCCTGCTTCGAGGAGTTGATTCAGGGAAGGAACCACTGGGTAACCTGTGTCTCTTTGGACTTGTTAGAAAGCACAGGGATGTATGCTGCGTGTGCCCATGGAAATGGGGGCCTGATGGAACTAGCCTTGCTTTCCCATTTTGAAAGCTCCATTCATGCTGCCTTGAAGCTACTTGAAATTGACTGCTGTTGACAGGCCACTAGCCACTGTAGGCATGGCTGTGGGAAGAAAATGAGTTTTCTCTAGGTAAGCCGGGTGCTTCGATGGCCGGGGTGGAGCTCATCCTGCCACGCTCTAGAGCTAAAGGGAAACTCAACGTGAGTACTGGCCTCGAGGTAAGTCCCTGAGTAGCCGCGCAGAAAGGTAGCTGTGCAGACCTTTCCATGAGGTCCTAGTCGCTGTTCTGCTTTATTTTAGTTTATTTTTTTAAATTTTTATTGTTTTTTTAAGATTGATTGATTGATTGATTGATTGCTGTGTTGGGTCTTCGTTTCTGTGCTAGGGCTCTCTCCAGTTGCGGTAAGTGGGGGCCACTCTTCATCGCCGTGCGTAGGCCTCTCGCTATTGCGGCCTCTCTTGTTGCGGAGCACAGGCTCCAGAGGCGCAGGCTCAGTAGTTGTGGCTCAAGGGCCCAGTTGCTCCGCGGCCTGTGGGATCCTCCCAGACCAGGGCTGGAACCCGTGTACCCTGCATTGGCAGGCAGATTCTCAACCAGTGCGCCACCAGGGAAGCCCCTGTTCTGCTTTATTTTAAAGGAAGTACCCTTTTCAGGACTCCTAGGCCCCTCGGGTGTGCATCATTTTCCCTCCAATATCAGTGAGTGCCTCCAGACCCCTGTGGGCCTGCTGAGCAACATCGAGGCCCTAGGGTCGGTCCCTCGGAGGCCCTCTGTGTATGCCGAGTGATGGGCAAAACCCTGCACGTTCCTTAAGGAGAGCTACATTTCCAGAGGACTGGAGCAGCCTCAGGACCACATTTCTAGCCAGTGCGACGTGTCATGGAAGTGTTCGTCACGGCCCCCTTCTGAGCTGCCATGAGAACACACTCTGCTTAGGATTCTTCGAGGACCTTGTTCCTGAAGTCACTCTGCTCGAGGAGAAAGTCAGCATCCTACCATGCTGTGGCGCTAACGGAACACTCAGTGTGAGCAGTTGTCTCGAGGTAAGGCTCTGAATTGCCATGCAGAAGCGGAGGCGTGCAGCATTTTCCATGAGGCCGTAGTCGCTGCTCTGCATTGTTTTAATGTCAGTACGCTTTGCAGGACATCTTAGAACCCCGCGTGGGCACCCTATTCGCTGCAAGAACACTGAGTACCCTCAGGCCCCCATGGGCCTGCTAAGCCACATCCAGGCCCGTAGCCCTTCGGAGGCACTCTGTGTATGCCGAGTGTAGGGCAACAGACTGCAGTCTTTCTTGGGACAGCTTGATTTCCTCAACACTCCCACAGGTCGACGATCCCCTTTGTAGCAGGTCCAAGATACCGTGCAAGTGTGACTCATTGCCCTAGTCTGAGCTGCACTGAGAATAACCCTCGGCTTCGCATTCCATCTGGGACCCCCTGTCTGAAGTCACCCTGCCTCCAGGAGAATGTCGGCTTGCGTTCCGACTGCAACTAAAGCCCAGTTCCTCGTGTAACACTGCAGGCTTTTGAAGAGCCACGGGACCGGAGGCTTAGCAGAGGCATTCCTTGGTTGAGGCAGTTCGCTCTTTGAAGAACACCCTGCTTCGAGGAGTTGATTCAGGGAAGGAACCACTGGGTAACCTGTGTCTCTTTGGACTTGTTAGAAAGCACAGGGATGTATGCTGCGTGTGCCCATGGAAATGGGGGCCTGATGGAACTAGCCTTGCTTTCCCATTTTGAAAGCTCCATTCATGCTGCCTTGAAGCTACTTGAAATTGACTGCTGTTGACAGGCCACTAGCCACTGTAGGCATGGCTGTGGGAAGAAAATGAGTTTTCTCTAGGTAAGCCGGGTGCTTCGATGGCCGGGGTGGAGCTCATCCTGCCACGCTCTAGAGCTAAAGGGAAACTCAACGTGAGTACTGGCCTCGAGGTAAGTCCCTGAGTAGCCGTGCAGAAAGGTAGCTGTGCAGACCTTTCCATGAGGTCCTAGTCGCTGTTCTGCTTTATTTTAGTTTATTTTTTTAAATTTTTATTGTTTTTTTAAGATTTATTGATTGATTGATTGATTGCTATGTTGGGTCTTCGTTTCTGTGCTAGGGCTCTCTCCAGTTGCGGTAAGTGGGGGCCACTCTTCATCGCCGTGCGTAGGCCTCTCACTATTGCGGCCTCTCTTGTTGCGGAGCACAGGCTCCAGAGGCGCAGGCTCAGTAGTTGTGGCTCACGGGCCCAGTTGCTCCGCGGCCTGTGGGATCCTCCCAAGACCAGGGCTGGAACCCGTGTACCCTGCATTGGCAGGCAGATTCTCAACCAGTGCGCCACCAGGGAAGCCCCTGTTCTGCTTTATTTTAAAGGAAGTACACTTTTCAAGACTCCTAGGCCCCTCGGGTGTGCATCATTTTCCTTCCAAGATCAGTGAGTACCTCCAGACCCCTGTGGGCCTGCTGAGCAACATCGAGGCCCTAGGGTCGGTCCCTCGGAGGCCCTCTGTGTATGCCGAGTGATGGGCAAAACCCTGCACGTTCCTTAAGGAGAGCTACATTTCCAGAGGACTGGAGCAGCCTCAGGACCACATTTCTAGCCAGTGCGACGTGTCATGGAAGTGTTCGTCACGGCCCCCTTCTGAGCTGCCATGAGAACACACTCTGCTTAGGATTCTTCGAGGACCTTGTTCCTGAAGTCACTCTGCTCGAGGAGAAAGTCAGCATCCTACCATGCTGTGGCGCTAACGGAACACTCAGTGTGAGCAGTTGTCTCGAGGTAAGGCTCTGAATTGCCATGCAGAAGCGGAGGCGTGCAGCATTTTCCATGAGGCCGTAGTCGCTGCTCTGCATTGTTTTAATGTCAGTACGCTTTGCAGGACATCTTAGAACCCCGCGTGGGCACCCTATTCGCTGCAAGAACACTGAGTACCCTCAGGCCCCCATGGGCCTGCTAAGCCACATCCAGGCCCGTAGCCCTTCGGAGGCACTCTGTGTATGCCGAGTGTAGGGCAACAGACTGCAGTCTTTCTTGGGACAGCTTGATTTCCTCAACACTCCCACAGGTCGACGATCCCCTTTGTAGCAGGTCCAAGATACCGTGCAAGTGTGACTCATTGCCCTAGTCTGAGCTGCACTGAGAATAACCCTCGGCTTCGCATTCCATCTGGGACCCCCTGTCTGAAGTCACCCTGCCTCCAGGAGAATGTCGGCTTGCGTTCCGACTGCAACTAAAGCCCAGTTCCTCGTGTAACACTGCAGGCTTTTGAAGAGCCACGGGACCGGAGGCTTAGCAGAGGCATTCCTTGGTTGAGGCAGTTCGCTCTTTGAAGAACACCCTGCTTCGAGGAGTTGATTCAGGGAAGGAACCACTGGGTAACCTGTGTCTCTTTGGACTTGTTAGAAAGCACAGGGATGTATGCTGCGTGTGCCCATGGAAATGGGGGCCTGATGGAACTAGCCTTGCTTTCCCATTTTGAAAGCTCCATTCATGCTGCCTTGAAGCTACTTGAAATTGACTGCTGTTGACAGGCCACTAGCCACTGTAGGCATGGCTGTGGGAAGAAAATGAGTTTTCTCTAGGTAAGCCGGGTGCTTCGATGGCCGGGGTGGAGCTCATCCTGCCACGCTCTAGAGCTAAAGGGAAACTCAACGTGAGTACTGGCCTCGAGGTAAGTCCCTGAGTAGCCGTGCAGAAAGGTAGCTGTGCAGACCTTTCCATGAGGTCCTAGTCGCTGTTCTGCTTTATTTTAGTTTATTTTTTTAAATTTTTATTGTTTTTTTAAGATTTATTGATTGATTGATTGATTGCTATGTTGGGTCTTCGTTTCTGTGCTAGGGCTCTCTCCAGTTGCGGTAAGTGGGGGCCACTCTTCATCGCCGTGCGTAGGCCTCTCACTATTGCGGCCTCTCTTGTTGCGGAGCACAGGCTCCAGAGGCGCAGGCTCAGTAGTTGTGGCTCACGGGCCCAGTTGCTCCGCGGCCTGTGGGATCCTCCCAAGACCAGGGCTGGAACCCGTGTACCCTGCATTGGCAGGCAGATTCTCAACCAGTGCGCCACCAGGGAAGCCCCTGTTCTGCTTTATTTTAAAGGAAGTACACTTTTCAAGACTCCTAGGCCCCTCGGGTGTGCATCATTTTCCTTCCAAGATCAGTGAGTACCTCCAGACCCCTGTGGGCCTGCTGAGCAACATCGAGGCCCTAGGGTCGGTCCCTCGGAGGCCCTCTGTGTATGCCGAGTGATGGGCAAAACCCTGCACGTTCCTTAAGGAGAGCTACATTTCCAGAGGACTGGAGCAGCCTCAGGACCACATTTCTAGCCAGTGCGACGTGTCATGGAAGTGTTCGTCACGGCCCCCTTCTGAGCTGCCATGAGAACACACTCTGCTTAGGATTCTTCGAGGACCTTGTTCCTGAAGTCACTCTGCTCGAGGAGAAAGTCAGCATCCTACCATGCTGTGGCGCTAACGGAACACTCAGTGTGAGCAGTTGTCTCGAGGTAAGGCTCTGAATTGCCATGCAGAAGCGGAGGCGTGCAGCATTTTCCATGAGGCCGTAGTCGCTGCTCTGCATTGTTTTAATGTCAGTACGCTTTGCAGGACATCTTAGAACCCCGCGTGGGCACCCTATTCGCTGCAAGAACACTGAGTACCCTCAGGCCCCCATGGGCCTGCTAAGCCACATCCAGGCCCGTAGCCCTTCGGAGGCACTCTGTGTATGCCGAGTGTAGGGCAACAGACTGCAGTCTTTCTTGGGACAGCTTGATTTCCTCAACACTCCCACAGGTCGACGATCCCCTTTGTAGCAGGTCCAAGATACCGTGCAAGTGTGACTCATTGCCCTAGTCTGAGCTGCACTGAGAATAACCCTCGGCTTCGCATTCCATCTGGGACCCCCTGTCTGAAGTCACCCTGCCTCCAGGAGAATGTCGGCTTGCGTTCCGACTGCAACTAAAGCCCAGTTCCTCGTGTAACACTGCAGGCTTTTGAAGAGCCACGGGACCGGAGGCTTAGCAGAGGCATTCCTTGGTTGAGGCAGTTCGCTCTTTGAAGAACACCCTGCTTCGAGGAGTTGATTCAGGGAAGGAACCACTGGGTAACCTGTGTCTCTTTGGACTTGTTAGAAAGCACAGGGATGTATGCTGCGTGTGCCCATGGAAATGGGGGCCTGATGGAACTAGCCTTGCTTTCCCATTTTGAAAGCTCCATTCATGCTGCCTTGAAGCTACTTGAAATTGACTGCTGTTGACAGGCCACTAGCCACTGTAGGCATGGCTGTGGGAAGAAAATGAGTTTTCTCTAGGTAAGCCGGGTGCTTCGATGGCCGGGGTGGAGCTCATCCTGCCACGCTCTAGAGCTAAAGGGAAACTCAACGTGAGTACTGGCCTCGAGGTAAGTCCCTGAGTAGCCGTGCAGAAAGGTAGCTATGCAGACCTTTCCATGAGGTCCTAGTCGCTGTTCTGCTTTATTTTAGTTTATTTTTTTAAATTTTTATTGTTTTTTTAAGATTTATTGATTGATTGATTGATTGCTATGTTGGGTCTTCGTTTCTGTGCTAGGGCTCTCTCCAGTTGCGGTAAGTGGGGGCCACTCTTCATCGCCGTGCGTAGGCCTCTCACTATTGCGGCCTCTCTTGTTGCGGAGCACAGGCTCCAGAGGCGCAGGCTCAGTAGTTGTGGCTCACGGGCCCAGTTGCTCCGCGGCCTGTGGGATCCTCCCAAGACCAGGGCTGGAACCCGTGTACCCTGCATTGGCAGGCAGATTCTCAACCAGTGCGCCACCAGGGAAGCCCCTGTTCTGCTTTATTTTAAAGGAAGTACCCTTTTCAGGACTCCTAGGCCCCTCGGGTGTGCATCATTTTCCCTCCAATATCAGTGAGTGCCTCCAGACCCCTGTGGGCCTGCTGAGCAACATCGAGGCCCTAAGGTCGGTCCCTCGGAGGCCCTCTGTGTATGCCGAGTGATGGGCAAAACCCTGCACGTTCCTTAAGGAGAGCTACATTTCCAGAGGACTGGAGCAGCCTCAGGACCACATTTCTAGCCAGTGCGACGTGTCATGGAAGTGTTCGTCACGGCCCCCTTCTGAGCTGCCATGAGAACACACTCTGCTTAGGATTCTTCGAGGACCTTGTTCCTGAAGTCACTCTGCTCGAGGAGAAAGTCAGCATCCTACCATGCTGTGGCGCTAACGGAACACTCAGTGTGAGCAGTTGTCTCGAGGTAAGGCTCTGAATTGCCATGCAGAAGCGGAGGCGTGCAGCATTTTCCATGAGGCCGTAGTCGCTGCTCTGCATTGTTTTAATGTCAGTACGCTTTGCAGGACATCTTAGAACCCCGCGTGGGCACCCTATTCGCTGCAAGAACACTGAGTACCCTCAGGCCCCCATGGGCCTGCTAAGCCACATCCAGGCCCGTAGCCCTTCGGAGGCACTCTGTGTATGCCGAGTGTAGGGCAACAGACTGCAGTCTTTCTTGGGACAGCTTGATTTCCTCAACACTCCCACAGGTCGACGATCCCCTTTGTAGCAGGTCCAAGATACCGTGCAAGTGTGACTCATTGCCCTAGTCTGAGCTGCACTGAGAATAACCCTCGGCTTCGCATTCCATCTGGGACCCCCTGTCTGAAGTCACCCTGCCTCCAGGAGAATGTCGGCTTGCGTTCCGACTGCAACTAAAGCCCAGTTCCTCGTGTAACACTGCAGGCTTTTGAAGAGCCACGGGACCGGAGGCTTAGCAGAGGCATTCCTTGGTTGAGGCAGTTCGCTATTTGCAGAACACCCTGCTTCGAGGAGTTGATTCAGGGAAGGAACCACTGGGTAACCTGTGTCTCTTTGGACTTGTTAGAAAGCACAGGGATGTATGCTGCGTGTGCCCATGGAAATGGGGGCCTGATGGAACTAGCCTTGCTTTCCCATTTTGAAAGCTCCATTCATGCTGCCTTGAAGCTACTTGAAATTGACTGCTGTTGACAGGCCACTAGCCACTGTAGGCATGGCTCTGGGAAGAAAATGAGTTTTCTCTAGGTAAGCCGGGTGCTTCGATGGCCGGGGTGGAGCTCATCCTGCCACGCTCTAGAGCTAAAGGGAAACTCAACGTGAGTACTGGCCTCGAGGTAAGTCCCTGAGTAGCCGCGCAGAAAGGTAGCTGTGCAGACCTTTCCATGAGGTCCTAGTCGCTGTTCTGCTTTATTTTAGTTTATTTTTTTAAATTTTTATTGTTTTTTTAAGATTTATTGATTGATTGATTGATTGCTATGTTGGGTCTTCGTTTCTGTGCTAGGGCTCTCTCCAGTTGCGGTAAGTGGGGGCCACTCTTCATCGCCGTGCGTAGGCCTCTCGCTATTGCGGCCTCTCTTGTTGCGGAGCACAGGCTCCAGAGGCGCAGGCTCAGTAGTTGTGGCTCACGGGCCCAGTTGCTCCGCGGCCTGTGGGATCCTCCCAAGACCAGGGCTGGAACCCGTGTACCCTGCATTGGCAGGCAGATTCTCAACCAGTGCGCCACCAGGGAAGCCCCTGTTCTGCTTTATTTTAAAGGAAGTACCCTTTTCAGGACTCCTAGGCCCCTCGGGTGTGCATCATTTTCCCTCCAATATCAGTGAGTGCCTCCAGACCCCTGTGGGCCTGCTGAGCAACATCGAGGCCCTAAGGTCGGTCCCTCGGAGGCCCTCTGTGTATGCCGAGTGATGGGCAAAACCCTGCACGTTCCTTAAGGAGAGCTACATTTCCAGAGGACTGGAGCAGCCTCAGGACCACATTTCTAGCCAGTGCGACGTGTCATGGAAGTGTTCGGCACGGCCCCGTTCTGAGCTGCCATGAGAACACACTCTGCTTAGGATTCTTCGAGGACCTTGTTCCTGAAGTCACTCTGCTCGAGGAGAAAGTCAGCATCCTACCATGCTGTGGCGCTAACGGAACACTCAGTGTGAGCAGTTGTCTCGAGGTAAGGCTCTGAATTGCCATGCAGAAGCGGAGGCGTGCAGCATTTTCCATGAGGCCGTAGTCGCTGCTCTGCATTGTTTTAATGTCAGTACGCTTTGCAGGACATCTTAGAACCCCGCGTGGGCACCCTATTCGCTGCAAGAACACTGAGTACCCTCAGGCCCCCATGGGCCTGCTAAGCCACATCCAGGCCCGTAGCCCTTCGGAGGCACTCTGTGTATGCCGAGTGTAGGGCAACAGACTGCAGTCTTTCTTGGGACAGCTTGATTTCCTCAACACTCCCACAGGTCGACGATCCCCTTTGTAGCAGGTCCAAGATACCGTGCAAGTGTGACTCATTGCCCTAGTCTGAGCTGCACTGAGAATAACCCTCGGCTTCGCATTCCATCTGGGACCCCCTGTCTGAAGTCACCCTGCCTCCAGGAGAATGTCGGCTTGCGTTCCGACTGCAACTAAAGCCCAGTTCCTCGTGTAACACTGCAGGCTTTTGAAGAGCCACGGGACCGGAGGCTTAGCAGAGGCATTCCTTGGTTGAGGCAGTTTGCTATTTGCAGAACACCCTGCTTCGAGGAGTTGATTCAGGGAAGGAACCACTGGGTAACCTGTGTCTCTTTGGACTTGTTAGAAAGCACAGGGATGTATGCTGCGTGTGCCCATGGAAATGGGGGCCTGATGGAACTAGCCTTGCTTTCCCATTTTGAAAGCTCCATTCATGCTGCCTTGAAGCTACTTGAAATTGACTGCTGTTGACAGGCCACTAGCCACTGTAGGCATGGCTGTGGGAAGAAAATGAGTTTTCTCTAGGTAAGCCGGGTGCTTCGATGGCCGGGGTGGAGCTCATCCTGCCACGCTCTAGAGCTAAAGGGAAACTCAACGTGAGTACTGGCCTCGAGGTAAGTCCCTGAGTAGCCGCGCAGAAAGGTAGCTGTGCAGACCTTTCCATGAGGTCCTAGTCGCTGTTCTGCTTTATTTTAGTTTATTTTTTTAAATTTTTATTGTTTTTTTAAGATATATTGACTGATTGATTGATTGCTGTGTTGGGTCTTCGTTTCTGTGCTAGGGCTCTCTCCAGTTGCGGTAAGTGGGGGCCACTCTTCATCACGGTGCGTAGGCCTCTCACTATGGCGGCCTCTCTTGTTGCGGAGCACAGGCTCCAGAGGCGCAGGCTCAGTAGTTGTGGCTCACGGGCCCAGTTGCTCCGCGGCCTGTGGGATCCTCCCAGACCAGGGCTCGAACCCGTGTACCCTGCATTGGCAGACAGATTCTCAACCAGTGCGCCACCAGGGAAGCCCCTGTTCTGCTTTATTTTAGGAAGTACCCTTTTCAGGACTCCTAGGCCCCTCGGGTGTGCATCATTTTCCCTCCAATATCAGTGAGTGCCTCCAGACCCCTGTGGGCCTGCTGAGCAACATCGAGGCCCTAAGGTCGGTCCCTCGGAGGCCCTCTGTGTATGCCGAGTGATGGGCAAAACCCTGCACGTTCCTTAAGGAGAGCTACATTTCCAGAGGACTGGAGCAGCCTCAGGACCACATTTCTAGCCAGTGCGACGTGTCATGGAAGTGTTCGTCACGGCCCCCTTCTGAGCTGCCATGAGAACACACTCTGCTTAGGATTCTTCGAGGACCTCGTTCCTGAAGTCACTCTGCTCGAGGAGAAAGTCAGCATCCTACCATGCTGTGGCGCTAACGGAACACTCAGTGTGAGCAGTTGTCTCGAGGTAAGGCTCTGAATTGCCATGCAGAAGCGGAGGCGTGCAGCATTTTCCATGAGGCCGTAGTCGCTGCTCTGCATTGTTTTAATGTCAGTACGCTTTGCAGGACATCTTAGAACCCCGCGTGGCACCCTATTCGCTGCAAGAACACTGAGTACCCTCCGGCCCCCATGGGCCTGCTAAGCCACATCCAGGCCCGTAGCCCTTCGGAGGCACTCTGTGTATGCCGAGTGTAGGGCAACAGACTGCACTCTTTCTTGGGACAGCTTGATTTCCTCAACACTCCCACAGGTCGACGATCCCCTTTGTAGCAGGTCCAAGATACCGTGCAAGTGTGACTCATTGCCCTAGTCTGAGCTGCACTGAGAATAACCCTCGGCTTCGCATTCCATCTGGGACCCCCTGTCTGAAGTCACCCTGCCTCCAGGAGAATGTCGGCTTCTGTTCCGACTGCAACTAAAGCCCAGTTCCTCGTGTAACACTGCAGGCTTTTGAAGAGCCACGGGACCGGAGGCTTAGCAGAGGCATTCCTTGGTTGAGGCAGTTCGCTATTTGCAGAACACCCTGCTTCGAGGAGTTGATTCAGGGAAGGAACCACTGGGTAACCTGTGTCTCTTTGGACTTGTTAGAAAGCACAGGGATGTATGCTGCGTGTGCCCATGGAAATGGGGGCCTGATGGAACTAGCCTTGCTTTCCCATTTTGAAAGCTCCATTCATGCTGCCTTGAAGCTACTTGAAATTGACTGCTGTTGACAGGCCACTAGCCACTGTAGGCATGGCTGTGGGAAGAAAATGAGTTTTCTCTAGGTAAGCCGGGTGCTTCGATGGCCGGGGTGGAGCTCATCCTGCCACGCTCTAGAGCTAAAGGGAAACTCAACGTGAGTACTGGCCTCGAGGTGAGTCCCTGAGTAGCCGCGCAGAAAGGTAGCTGTGCAGACCTTTCCATGAGGTCCTAGTCGCTGTTCTGCTTTATTTTAGTTTATTTTTTTAAATTTTTATTGTTTTTTTAAGATTGATTGATTGATTGATTGATTGCTATGTTGGGTCTTCGTTTCTGTGCTAGGGCTCTCTCCAGTTGCGGTAAGTGGGGGCCACTCTTCATCGCCGTGCGTAGGCCTCTCGCTATTGCGGCCTCTCTTGTTGCGGAGCACAGGCTCCAGAGGCGCAGGCTCAGTAGTTGTGGCTCACGGGCCCAGTTGCTCCGCGGCCTGTGGGATCCTCCCAAGACCAGGGCTGGAACCCGTGTACCCTGCATTGGCAGGCAGATTCTCAACCAGTGCGCCACCAGGGAAGCCCCTGTTCTGCTTTATTTTAAAGGAAGTACACTTTTCAAGACTCCTAGGCCCCTCGGGTGTGCATCATTTTCCTTCCAAGATCAGTGAGTACCTCCAGAGCCCTGTGGGCCTGCTGAGCAACATCGAGGCCCAAAGGTCAGTCCCTCGGAGGCCCTCTGTGTATGCCAAGTGATGGGCAACACACTGCTCGTTCCTTAAGGAGAGCTACATTTTCAGAGCACTGGAACAGCCTCAGGACCACATTTCTACCCAGCGCGACGTGCCATGGATGTGTTCGTTATGGCCCCCGTGTGAGCTGCCATGATAAAACACTCTGCTCAGAATTCTTCGAGCACCTCGTACCTGAAGTCACTCTTCTCGAGGACAAAGTCAGCATCCTACCATGCTGTGTCGCTAACGGGACACTCAGCGTGAGCAGTTGTCTCGAGGTAAGGCCCTGAATGCCATGCAGAAGCGGACGCGTGCAGCAGTTTCCAGGAGGCCGTAGCCATTGCTCTGCATTATTTTAACGTCAGTACGCTTTCCAGGACATCTTGGAGCCCCGCGTGGGCACGCTATTCTCTGCAAGAACACTGAGTACCCTCCGCCCCCATGGGCCTGCTAAGCCACATCCAGGCCCGTAGCCCTTCGGAGGCACTCTGTGTATGCCGAGTGTAGGGCAACAGAGTGCACTCTTTCTTGGGACAGCTTGATTTCCTCAACACTCCCACAGGTCGACGATCCCCTTTGTAGCAGGTCCAAGATACCGTGCAAGTGTGACTCATTGCCCTAGTCTGAGCTGCACTGAGCATAACCCTCAGCTTCGCATTCCATCTGGGACCCCCTGCCTGAAGTCACCCTGCCTCCAGGAGAATGTCGTCTTGCGTTCCGAGTGCAAGTAAACCCCAGTTCCTCGTTTAACACTGCAGGCTTTTGAAGAGGCTCGGGCCCGGAGTCGTAGCTGGGGCGTTCCTTGGTTGAGGCAGTTCGCTATTTGCAGAACACCCTGCTTCGAGGAGTTGATTCAGGGAAGGAACCACTGGGTAACCTGTGTCTCTTTGGACTTGTTAGAAAGCACAGGGATGTATGCTGCGTGTGCCCGTGGAAATGGGGGCCTGATGGAACTAGCCTTGCTTTCCCATTTTGAAAGCTCCATTCATGCTGCCTTGAAGCTACTTGGAATTGACTGCTGTTGACAGGCCACTAGCCACTGTAGGCATGGCTGTGGGAAGAAAATGAGTTTTCTCTAGGTAAGCCGGGTGCTTCGATGGCCGGGGTGGAGCTCATCCTGCCACGCTCTAGAGCTAAAGGAAACTCATCCTGAGTACTGGCCTCGAGGTAAGTCCCTGAGTAGCCACGCAGAAAGGTAGGCATGCAGCTCTTTCCATGAGGTCTTAGTCGCTGTTCTGCTTTATTTTAGTTTATTTTTTTATTTTTTATTGTTTTTTTAAGGTTTATTGATTGATTGATTGATTGCTATGTTGGGTCTTCGTTTCTGTGCTATGGCTCTCTCCAGTTCCGGTAAGTGTGGGCCACTCTTCATCGCCGTGCGTAGGACTCTCACTATCGCGGCCTCTCTTGTTGTGGAGCACAGGCTCCAGAGGCGCAGGCTCAGTAGTTGTGGCTCACGGGCCCAGTTGCTCCGCGGCCTGTGGGATCCTCCCAAGACCAGGGCTCGAACCCGTGTACCCTGCGTTGGCAGGCAGATTCTCAACCAGTGTGCCACCAGAGAAGCCCCTGTTCTGCTTTATTTTAAAAGAAGTACACTTTTCAAGACTCCTAGGCCCCTCGGGTGTGCATCATTTTCCTTCCAATATCAGTGAGTACTTCCAGACCCCTGTGGGCCTGCTGAGCCACATCGAGGCCCAAAGGTCGGTCCCTCGGAGGCCTTCTGTGTATGCCGAGTGATGGGCAACACCCT